>NW_027676734.1:0-7692 GCF_054177405.1 Leptonychotes weddellii
CTGGGATCATGACCTGAGCCGAAGACAGACGCTTAACGACTGAGCCACCCAGGCGCCCCGAAAATGAATGAATTCTGATGAGTGGAGTCTAGTTACTTGCAGCTAAAGAAATTTTAATGACTTTTGTCATTTTCTAGTTTTAAGGGAAACAGACACTACAAATGAATAAACATTAAGTCCTCAAGTTTTATTTGAGATGATCACATCACTCAATTGGCTCATGTGATCATCAATATGATTTTAAAAAAGGGAAAATTAAGTTCTTTACATTATTTTCTAAGTTTTAATTTTATGATTGCCCTGCATCTTATTTTTCTTCTTATTTTTCCCCCAATAAAATCACAACAAAAATACATTGTTAGGAAAGTATTTTGAGACTAATAGCTTCAGATAAGAATGTAAAAACTAAAACTCTGAATGAAAGCTTAAGGATTAAAAAATATAAATGTATTTGTTTCCCTTTCTTCCTCTGCTCCCCTATTTTTATTTGTGAAATAGGCTAAGGCTACTATATTTTCCTGATATTATTTAAAGATACGGTATTTTTCTACCATGAATAATTGAATAATTGTTGAATAATTCTATCATCTCTGACACTAGTAATCAGCCTAGGAAATACGTCCTTGGCAACCATAGAGAATACTTTCTGTTTTGTTTTGTTTTTGAAAATGACATTTATGTGATAGATAATGAGAGGCATCAGCCCACATGCACACATCTGTGTTTGGACCACATTATAAATGAGTACAAAAAATAAAAAATTCATGTTAGGAAACAAAAGAAAATATTTTTAGATAAATCAACTGCTCTCATAATGATACTGAGTGCTTACAACATACTCGGCATTCTTCTAAGTGCTGGGTTTATAAGGGTAAATATGATAGACAAAAATCTCTGGTACCATGTAACTCTGTTCTAAAAAATATGAAATATTGCATATATGTAAGTCTTAGAGATGAAGTCTGACACCAGTATATAAAAGCAACAACCTTCTGCATTTCTAGTAATATCCAATGCATTATATTATGAATATAGGCCTTATAATTTATTGAATTCTTCAATAACTCAACTTAGGTTCATGGTAAGTCCAGTACTAGAGAGAAAGAGGATGTGGAAGTGAACAAGGTTGGCACAGTGCTCACTCTTGGCCCACTACAGAAGACATGAACCAAATAAACAATTAAAATAAGAGGAGCCAAGAGAAATGTGAAGGTTGCCCCAGGAGTCATACAGGTGAACTTATCTTAGATGAAGCTTCAGATATCTCCACCAGTAAATTACATTTAATCAGAGACCTAGAGCTAGAGCTATTTCAGTAAAGAACAGAGTTTTCTAAGAGTATGGAGGTGGGATATGTTTGGTGTGGAAGATTATGAAGAAAGAAAAGTATGTAACTTTCCATTAACAGTAAGGCAATGTAAAACCATTTTTGGTTGCATCACTGTAGATTATTCCCACTCTAGCATCCCTAAACTAATAACACTTCATCCTATAGTCACAGGTATGAAGGATGGGTTGAAAGATATCTAAGGAAAGCTTAGATCATGAAATGAAAGTGCCAAGATAAAAATATAATAACTCACCACAGTGAAAATAGAAAAACAAAATTAGGAAACAAAAAAATTTTTGAAAAATTCTCATAATTTATCCTAAGATATTCAAGAGATTATTTCATGTGTAAATAAGACCATATAGCAAAAGGAGTATCAAAGAATAAGAAAAAATAAATCAAAAATAAGAAAATTCAGAATGCAAAATACAGTTCAATACAAAACACACAAAAATATAATGTCCAGAATTTAATACCAAACTAGTGATCTAGAAGATAATTTTAAGATAATTTTAAATTTCTTTCCCATAATACGGATATTATTTAGAAGAAATCTAAGTGTCCATCTGCCCATTTGTATGATATAAATTATAAAACCAAAGAATATAAAATAATTAGGAATACATTATAAAATATACAATAGATGATAAAGGAGAAGAAATCTTACCTAAATTGAAGATCCCTTTTGAATAGGACTACTAAATTCTAAGAACATAAATTAAAAATAAATCCATGCATTCAAGTGGAATTTAAAGATATCAATGATAATGCAAAAAAAAAAAAAAATCCTATACACTTTCTAAAATCCTACCTAGGAATATAGGCAACAGGTAAACGATTTGTTATCATGTCAAGTTCAGCTGCTTCATTGCATGTATGAATCAAGCAAAGCCCAGAGTCACAAAGGTTGCCAGTGTCAGATCTGAAAGGTACAAGCAGTGCCTTTGCATATTGAAAAGCTCACCTTCAGAGAAACAGTAGACTATTTGATATTACCCCACCAAATGCCACACTGAATCGGACTGAAGACTTCAGCAAACAAATTTAATGCACGGATGAATTTGGTAAATAAGCACTAAGGACTCAAAACAAAGTTTTAGTTTTCCAAAGACTATTGCTGAACACCACACTGTATTCAAACAAATTGGACTTCATTCAATTAATTCAGCAAACAAAGTTACATAGGCGATTTATTATTGCATAAAAAGAAAGTATACCTTTTATCTTTGTTTGAAAATGGTTACATTTGTGTCAAATAATGGTAGGCCTCAGAGAATAGATTGCATACTAGCACAATGTGGATTATTCTTTAGTTCTAAGACAGTACACACATTGCTAATGTAGTGTCATTATTCATTTAGAATACAGTCATGTATTATCTTAGAGAACAAATCTCAGAGAGAGTTAGCTCATCGCAAGCATTTAATGATCATTGGCATATTTCAATGAAATGCCTATCCCTTAAAGAAGAATTGACAAGAAATCAGGAGACATATTTTTTTAAATACAGGCAGTATTGCTAAACATAATGTTTAGCCTCAGATAATCTTCACTTGCCTCTTGTTTTCTGATATGATAAACTGAAATATGATGAGATTCTATATGTGACAAATTATCTAAAAAAAATCATAGAACTTAATGATGCTCTTCATGTTAAAAGAGACGGGGATCTTTCCCAAGCTACTTTAAGAAATGAAAGAGGAATAATTATTATAAGGGTTCACATTGCCAGGACCTGAAGAGTCATCAGAAATGCAGTAAGATGTCAATAACAGGAATTCTTTCCCTTTTGTCTTATATGCATGGTCTTCTCTAATGGCATTTTTATTTCTCCATCAATGTTTGGCTCTTCTTTCTTCCAATCAGTTTCATTATTTCTTTCTCACAACTTCACCTTTGCATTATTATTGTGTCCTTACTGCTCCTGACTTATTTTCATGAAGTTTTAGCTTCAATTTCCACTCATTGATTTGTTTACCAATTCATATTCACTAGAGTGAAAATATCATTGGCCAAACAATCTCTTTTCAGGAAGACCACATACAAATAACTTGTCTGCCCCTGTATAAGGTGTCCACTCTGGGTAGATTGAATTGTAGCTAATAGAATGGGCTCATGTGGCATAAAACATGCTCATTGTAGGCACCATGGAACATGGAAAGTGCAGTGTCCCAGAGACGTAATGGCAGACACTAACTGAAATCTCTAATAGAAATAACGTACCAATAAAAGTATTAAATTGATTAGAGTTGGCAATCTTGGCAATCTTAGTGGGAGTAGAGGGAGGAATTTTGAGGTTTTTGAGCAATTCCAGTAAGCTTCCTGAAGGTAACAAAATGTGGCAAGCGCTTTCAAAAGCTTTCTCCTCTTCTCAACTCTCACTTCCTAGCATATTGCTTAGCACATAGTTTACACTGAAGAAATACTTGTTTAATATTTGCTTTGCCATTAAACCTTCCAAGCATGGTTCCGTATTTTATTTTTAAACAATGATACTTCAAAACTCTATTTGTTTCCCTACCTACAGTCAATAAAAAAGATGATAAAATCTGAAGAAGAACCTAAGAAAAAATTCCATGTGATTATTCAAACATTTTCTCCCCAGTCTCTAATGTGCAAAGCCTAAGATATATATCAATTGGCCAAAGAACTATTCATAAGTGTTTTCATAGAATTATAAACCTAAACCTAAGGAAGAAAGGAAAAGAAGGGAGGAAGGGAGGGAGGGATGAATGGAAGGAAGGAAAGAAGGAAGGAAGGAAAAGAGAGCAAAAAAAGGAAAAAAAGATATTTTTTTCCCCTTGAACCAACCTATCCTTATCTGCAGAGGCTGAATTATAGAAAGACTCCCTGTAGAGATCATTAGAGGCTTTCTGGATTTTAGGTCTCCTAGTTTCTGTCTTCCTACATAGTCTAATGGCTAACACCTGAGGGTTGAAAAGAGACTTTTCTGTTAATGCAACTTTTCCTCTCTAAGATGTTTGAATGTAGGGGCGCCTGGGTGGCTCAGTTGGTTAAGCGACTGCCTTCGGCTCAGGTCATGATCCTGGAGTCCCGGGATCGAGTCCCGCATCGGGCTCCCTGCTCAGCGGGGAGCCTGCTTCTCCCTCTGACCCTCCCCCCTCTCATGTGCGCTCTCTCTCTCTCTCATTCTCTCTGTCTCAAATAAATAAATAAAATCTTTAAAAAAAAAAAAAAAAAAAAAAAAAAAAAAGATGTTTGAATGTAAATTGACCACCCTCTGACTCCTTATGTGAACTTTTTTTTTTTCCTCAAACGATAGTATATGTCTGAAAGAAATGTCTGTACTTTCTAGAGGAATTACTCTGGAGGTAGATATTCTTAATAGCTTTTCACTTGGAACTGTTTCTGAAAAAGAACTAAATATATGGTGGCCTTTTGGGCATCTATAGTTGAAAATCACTTGGATCACATTAGAATTTGCTTACATGCCTACATCATCAATATTTTTTGAAAGCTTATTATCAGTTGGACCTAGGAACCCCAATGAAAATGAATGTCATAATAAATCAAAATCAGCTTATATACACGCTATTGTTTTTTAAAGTACTTAATATAATTTATGATCTTAAAGAAGAAAATTGATTCTGCACACAGATTTGTGGTTTGTAACATTAAGAATGACACAACATTCAACAAAATGTAGGATAAAATGAGGATGAGATCATTAATGACTACAAAAAATTTTATTACTTAAATATTCTAAAATTTGCCAATTTTTAAAAAATGAATATTGAGCTCTAGGTCTATCTAAAATTGACTCAGTATGATATCTGAGGAAAACATAAATTAAAAGAATACTTCAAGTATAGCTGGAACAACTCATAGCCTGAGTGATCAAATAACAGAATTGCCAGATGTTTATCATATCACAGTAGCAGGCATTTAAACTTGAATATTAATAGCTATAATTTTCTGAGCTCTCATCATGTGCAGCAATTAGATTAAGTGCTTTATATTATGCCATGCTTTGAATCCTCATAATAGTCCTAAAAGCTAGGTGTGTTGATAATTGGGTTGAAAAATATAGAATCTATTCTATCTACAATACCAGGAAGGCTGAGCTTGCCCAGAAAACTCACAAGCTCTGTAGGACCCATTTAAGTGGACTTCTGTTACTAACCCCAAAATCAGTCTGCCTCCACCACCATACCTGCTGGCACAATGGATGCATGTTCTATCAGTAGCTCAATTCCAAATCAATGTCTTTCATGAATTTATCTATTGGCAGAGTTAATTTAGATTACTCTTACTACAAGGAAAGCTAAAATAATATTTAAAATTTTTTAACGTTTACATATTATTTTGTTTTGTTTTGCTTTACTTCAGGATGGTAAGATTCACAAAGCCAAGAAGCACTGAAATTGTTAGAATGTGGAAAAGGATTTTGATCAGCCAGAAATAGCAGATGTACACTAGTGCTGGTATTAAAACTAGCATTTTTTTAAAATAAGAAAACAGAATCAGAGGTTAAGTAATTTAACCAAATCACACCATTTTGTTTGACTTACATTTTTAACTAGTCATACCACTGTTTGTATAAGAGTCCTGAAGGAATAAATTTATACAACACTAAAGTCAAGTTGATATAAATGTATTTATAAATAAAATATTTTTTCTGTGTTAAGAACTTGATTAGGTTTTTCTAAATACAAATGGATGGGTGACACTCTTCTGCCCTGACTCTTGCAAGAGATGTGGAAAGCCACCAGGGAAAGCCGCCAGAGAACAAAAGCCCCAAAAAACCGGTTTTCACTGAGCCATCCCCCGCCCCACAGGGGGCAGGGCAACTCTGCCCAAACAGAGTTACCTGAGTAACAGTATGGCAGGACCCTCCCCCAGAAGACAGGCTGTGAGAACAAGAGGCCGGCAACCCTAAGGTCCCTATAAAAGAGGTGCATCTTGCTTGGGCTGTGGTCAATAATTTGGACTCTGTACATTCCCTCAACCACCCCTCAACAGAATGACTAGGAGGAGGAACCCCCAAAATAGGAAAGACTCAGAGACTGTAACTTCTGCCACAGATTTGCAAATGGGTAACAGATATAACCAAGATGTCGGAGATGGAATTCAGGGTAGCAATTGTGAAGACAATAGCTAGAATGGAGAAATCGATGAATGGCAAAATAGAGTCTCTAAGGGTAGAAATGAAAGCTGAATTGGCAGAACTTAAAAATGCTATCAATGAGATCCAATCTCATTTAGATAATCTAACAGGTAGGGTAAGCAAGGCAGAAGAATGAATTAGTACTCTAGAAGACCAATTAATAGACAAGAAGGAAAAAGAGGAGGCCAGGGAAAAATAACTCAAAATCCATAAAAATAGAATCAGAGAAATAAGTGACACCATGAAATGTTCCAATGTCAGAATTATTGGGATCCCTGAGGGGGTGAAGAGAGAGAGAGGACTAGAAGATATATTTGAACAAATCATAGCTGAGAACTTCCCTAATCTGGGGAATGAAACAAACATTCGTGTCCTAGAGGCAGAGAGGATCCCTCCCAAGATCAAGGAAAACAGGCCAACACTCCGGCATGTAATAGTAAAACTTGCAAATCTTAGAACCAAGGAAACCATCTTAAGGGCAGTTAGGGGGAAGAGATTCCTTACGTACAGAGGGAGGAACATCAGAATAACGTCAGACCTATCCACAGAGACCTGGCAAGCCAGAAAGGCCTGGCAAGACATATTCAGGGTACTGAAACAGAAGAACATGCAGCCAAGGATACTTTATCTGGCAAGGCTGTCATTTAAAATGGATGGAGAGATGCAGAGCTTCCAAGACGGGCAGAAACTGAAAGAATATGTGACCACTAAGCCGGCCCTGCAAGAAATATTAAAGGGGGTTCTATAAAAGGAGAAGGACCCCAAGAATGATATAGAACAGAAATTTACAGAGACAATCTATAAAAACAAGGTCTTCACAGGCAACATGATGAAAATAAAATCATATCTTTCAATAATCACTCTCATTGTGAACAGCCTAAATGCTCCCATAAAATGGCACAGAGTTGCAGATTGGATAAAAAGACTGGACCCATCCAAATGCTGTCTACAAGAGACTCATTTTAAACCTAAAGATACATCCAGACTGAAAGTGAAGGGATGGAGATCCATCTTCCATGCCAATGGACCTCAAAAGAAAGTTGGGGTAGCAATTCTTATATCAGACAAATTAGATTTTAAGCTAAAGACTGTAGTTAGAGACACAGAAGGACACTACATCATTCTTAAAGGGTCTATCCAACAAGAAGATCTAACAGTTGTAAATATCTATGCCCCCAACATGGGAGCAGCCATCTACATAAGCCAACTGTTAACCAAAATAAAGAGGCATAAT
>NW_027676735.1:0-381 GCF_054177405.1 Leptonychotes weddellii
CGCCTGGGTGGCTCAGTTGGTTAAGCGACTGCCTTCGGCTCAGGTCATGATCCTGGAGTCCTGGGATCGAGTCCCACATCGGGCTCCCTGCTCAGCAGGGAGTCTGCTTCTCCCCCTGACCCTCCCCACTCTCATGCTCTCTCTATCTCATTCTCTCTCTCAAATAAATAAATAAAATCTTTAAAAAAAAAAAAAAGAGTTTTACGAATTTCATTTAAGATTCTAGCCTGTGGAAACAATTAGTTGCAGCAGTAATTACAATAGTAATGATGATAATAAATGTAAACTCTGTAATCACAGGGACCTTGTCTTTTTACCCTTGTATCCCCAGCACTGGAAGGGTGCCTAGCTCAAAGGAGGTGCACCATTACAGTCGTTGAA
>NW_027676736.1:0-381 GCF_054177405.1 Leptonychotes weddellii
AATAAACAACCAATATGGGAAGCTTATGTCTCAGGTCCTTCTTTGTGAGGGCAGGGAACCAGGTTAGCACCAGGGCTGGGGGTTCTCTTTCCTGTGAGGGGTTACTAGAGATAAGTGGGCAGCCTGATGGCATCAGGACTGGGTGTGTCTTACCTACATGCCATGTCATGGGCTCAGCCATGTTTATGAAAGTGCCTTTATGATGTGTGCAGAGGAATTGAGCAAGAAAATGTGCTTGCCATTTGTTTGTGGACAAAGCAATTCAATCAGGTCAAAATATTACTCCCACTACCATCTTTATTGGACAATAATCATCATGTCAGCATGGTTGACTAGTGACCAGAGTCAGTGATGACGGTGGGACATGGGAAAGGTTGTTGG
>NW_027676737.1:0-381 GCF_054177405.1 Leptonychotes weddellii
CACTTAGGAACAACCACAGAGTACCGATCACCATACCACAATAGATGCTATCTGCACAGTATCAGTAGTAACAGCTGAAATTTGCTGAATGTCTGTCATACCCTTATATTCATTAGCTCTTTTAATCCTCAAAGAACCCCATGAGTTGGGTATGACTATCAGTCCCATTTTACAGACAAGGAAACAGAGGCAGAGAGTTTAAGTAACCTGCCCAGCATACAGCTAGCTTGGCAAGTGGTAGGCAAAACATGTTACGTTCTAAAAAAAAAAAAGAAGAAGAAGAAGAAGAAGATAGCAGGAGGGGAAGAATGAAGGGGGGAAAATCAGAGCGGGAGACGAACCATGAGAGACGATGGACTCTGAAAAACAAACTGAGGGTTC
>NW_027676738.1:0-381 GCF_054177405.1 Leptonychotes weddellii
CAGACCTCTGCTGGGCACTTCGAAATCCAGGATCCCATTTAAATTTCACAATAGCTCTCTGAGGTTGGCATTACTCCTACAGCCCAACATTCTACAGCAGTTTATTCTGAATCTGGTCATTGTGCACAACTCTGTGTTGCCTATTTATTGTTAAATCCACTTGTAAGGGAATAAAAAGCACTTGAAAAAAAACAAACACCCTGGACGCATACACTTTCCACATCACTTATTTATTTTTGCACCCTCCCTTCCTGTACTAAGCATGTGTGTTTAGATTTTGATTATAGGTACATATTCGTTCCTAATATGGGTGTAATTCATACAATGTTTTATCCTTCCTTTATCACTTGACCTTGTTTGAGGACATTTTTCTAAATCTCC
>NW_027676739.1:0-381 GCF_054177405.1 Leptonychotes weddellii
TGGGTGGCTCAGTTGGTTAAGCGACTGCCTTCAGCTCAGGTCATGATCCCAGGGTCCTGGGATCGAGTCCCACATCGGGCTCCCTGCTCTGCGGGAAGCCTGCTTCTCCCTCTCCCACTCCCCCTGCTTGTGTTCCCTCTCTCGCTGTGTCTCTCTCTGTCAAATAAATAAATAAAATCTTTAAAAAAAAAAAAAAAAAGAAAGCAATCCTCTTTGTGAAAGGATCAAAACAGGCTCTTATAAAGCTGGCTCTCAGGGCGCCTGGGTGGCTCAGTTGGTTAAGCAACTATTTCATGACTTCAGTTCAGGTCATGATCTCAGGGTTCTGGGATCAAGCCCCAAGTCGGGCCCCGCACTCAGCTTGAGATTCTTTCCCACACG
>NW_027676740.1:0-381 GCF_054177405.1 Leptonychotes weddellii
GGGATGGAGTCCCACGTTGGGCTCCCTGTTGGGTGGGGAGCCTGCTTCTCCCTCTGGCCGTCCCCCCTCTCATTCTCTCTCTCTCAAATAAATACTTAAAAAAACCCAAAAAAAACAAAAAAACTGTCCAGAAGTTTTGACTTAAATGTTTTGAGCCTCATTTTCCCAGCTAGAGTATGAGCTTGAGGGACTTAATTTTATTATTTTATATCCCCATATAACAGAAGTCATTCAAGAAATATTTATTGCATACCTACTATAAGTTATGCCCTGTAGAGATATAGATGTGCCACTAAGATTATTTGTTAGTTGAATTAATACCTGAAGAATCTTTAAGATGCTGTATTTTGGAATTTTATATTGGGCCGAGTCCTAAAAAAG
>NW_027676741.1:0-381 GCF_054177405.1 Leptonychotes weddellii
GGCGCCTGGGTGGCTCAGTTGGTTAAGCGACTGCCTTCGGCTCAGGTCATGATCCTGGAGTCCCTGGATCGAGTCCCACATCGGGCTCCCTGCTCGGCAGGGAGTCTGCTTCTCCCTCTCCCACTCCCCGTTTGTGTTCCCTCTCTCGCTGTGTCTTTCTCTGTCAAATAAATAAATAAAATCTTTAAAAAAAAAAAAATTTTAAATGTAACTTTATGCAATTGGGCAATAGTGATTTAATGAGAGTTGGGCAGTAATTTATATTAATTTAACCAGCAACCAAATCTTGTGGGAGAAAATGATTTATCTTCAGAAGAGATACACTACATTTGGATAAACAGGTAAAATATAAAATAGCACTAAAGTGAAATGTATTTATGC
>NW_027676742.1:0-381 GCF_054177405.1 Leptonychotes weddellii
CTTCCTGTGCTTGGGGGAAGACGGAAGATTTATTGGAGAGGCCCTCGAGTGGATCGTCAGGGAGAGCATTTGCTCAGCGTCTGGCCCTCAGTAAAGTGCTCGGTACCCAGGAGCTGCCATCATGGCATCACGCTCCGCCCTTGCTCCCCCAGTGCCTGAGATTGGGGATCCCTGGGAGCAGGGTGCAAGGCGAGGACTCGAGTCAGGGCACTGGAGAGGTGAAAACAGCATGGGGAGGTGAGTTGGGAAGTGAGTCAGGGGAGGGGAGGCAGGAAGACTGCCAGTAAAGGGTGTGCCGTCAAGGCGGGTGCCCCGTGGGCCACTTCTCAGACTTACCCCGCGGCACGGGCGAGAGTCCTGGGTAACAGATGCTGCCCTGCC
>NW_027676743.1:0-381 GCF_054177405.1 Leptonychotes weddellii
AATAAACAACCAATATGGGAAGCTTATGTCTCAGGTCCTTCTTTGTGAGGGCAGGGAACCAGGTTAGCACCAGGGCTGGGGGTTCTCTTTCCTGTGAGGGGTTACTAGAGATAAGTGGGCAGCCTGATGGCATCAGGACTGGGTGTGTCTTACCTACATGCCATGTCATGGGCTCAGCCATGTTTATGAAAGTGCCTTTGTGATGTGTGCAGAGGAATTGAGCAAGAAAATGTGCTTGCCATTTGTTTGTGGACAAAGCAATTCAATCAGGTCAAAATATTACTCCCACTACCATCTTTATTGGACAATAATCATCATGTCAGCATGGTTGACTAGTGACCAGAGTCAGTGATGACGGTGGGACATGGGAAAGGTTGTTGG
>NW_027676744.1:0-381 GCF_054177405.1 Leptonychotes weddellii
CCCAGGCGCCCCGAGAACTTTCAATTATAAACCTCTCTTAGAACTCCTGAAATGGGACAAGGCGATGTCTGCTCAGTTGCTTCTGCTTGTCTTTCACCTGGGCAGAAACTGGAGGAGCCCTGACTGGTGGGGCTGCCTGAACTGGGTGTGCATGGTCCAATCGCCTTTAGTCTAGACAGAGGCTTCCTAGCCTCCCCAACCCCTCCCTTGTCCAGTGGCCTGAGAAGCACCAGGACTCTATCCAGAACCTATGCTGTTGGGTCAATGGTCTAGTTTTACTAGTTTGGAACTTAACAAGACATTAATTTCATCTGCAAGACGTTAATTTCACTTCCCCCTTTTCTCTCCCTCATTTACTCTCTTGTAGGTTGGAGGGTGGTG
>NW_027676745.1:0-14714 GCF_054177405.1 Leptonychotes weddellii
GCCAATGTGGTTTCCTGGGCCCCACAGCACATTTACTGAATCAGAATCTCTACAAATGTGGGTCAGGTATCTAAAGTTGTAATAAACACCTCAGGTGGGTACTTCTGATACAGGTGACTTTAGAATACACTTTTTAAAAATACTTATTAAATTAAAAAATCACTGAACATATATGCTAGGGTTATAGAAAGTGAGGAAAATAAACAAATTAATCACCCTGGTGCAGTAACTGCTATTTGAGAAGTGATATGGAAGAAAAAGAGGAAGACACGCAGCTTTGTTGGATAAGAGGTCAGGAAAGCCTTCCTGAAGGAGGTGCACCTGGCTTAAATTTGAAGGTCAAGTGTGAATTGGCCACACAAAGAGTTGAAGGTGGAGAAGTTGTCATGAGCTAAGATCACAAAGCCTGTAGGCCATGTTAGAAGATGTGATTTTATATTAATCATGTTAAGTGTATTCATTATAGGCTCTCTCTCTGAAATCTTCCTCGCCCACCTCAACTTTCACCAATCACTCTTGCCTTGAAAATCCTATAGCACTGTTCTCCATCCCAGGAGCAGGTTGCCCCTGATCACATACTCAGATTTTTGCCTCCCTGACATGCATGTATATCTTTTCGGCCCTCAGTTCACAATAGGGCATTGAAGACTGAAGCTATGGCTCTCCTTCCCACCATATGTCCTCATACCATCTTGCACAGTTCTAAGCACCAAGATGGCAGTGCACAAATTCTTGATGAATTGAATAGGGGCAATGGCCATGAATGACAAACAATAGCAGTGGGAGATCAGTCTGGAGGCGGATAACTAAGAAAAATGGCACACATGGTGAGGAGGCTGGAAGGCTGGGAGGGAAGCTCCATGAGAGCAGGGACCATATTTGTGAGGCTTCTTCTTGTTGCCAAGTGACCAGCTGAGTGCCCCATCTTATCTGTTGATAAAAATCAATGAATAAAATATGCTCCAATTTTCTCAAAAGAACTGTAAGTCATACTTATTATTTGTATGTGTAGTCCTACTTCCAAGGACAGAATATGCCTTTGGAGCCCTCTGTTTAGGCTCCTGAGTTGTGAGCTGGTGTTGGTTTTATGCACAATGTATTTATACATGTCAATATACACCTTGGAGGATATGCCAAGCTGCGTTCATACACAAACTGGCTTGATTATTCTTTATCTAATAAATCAGGATACATAGACAACAGATGAAGAATAGATTGGAACTTCCATGATAAGTAAGTCAGGTTGGTTGAGAATGGCTGTCTGGGCTCTGTGGGAAAATGAGACACAATCTATTGGTGATGTCTATTGGTCACAGGTGAAGGATGGGGTAATTGGAAGACACAAGAGCCATACATCCACCATCCCCGATAGACATTGTCTTTAATGGGGGTTTCTTAAAGATTATTGGCACAACCTAATGCTCAACATCACCCTTATAAACTGTGTGCTTGTGACTCCATCCTTTAACTTTCTTACTATAAAATAAAACACATATATCTAAAACATATTACTAAACAAAAATATGTAAGATATGCATATACAGTTCAACAATTTGTCCAAAGTGAACATGTGTGATACTACCACCCAGGTCAAGAAATAGAACATGATCAGTTTCTTACAAACTCCTCTCTTCGGCCCCCTCCTGCCCATCACTATCCTGATTTTTAAGTATAACACTTCCTTACCCTCTTTCACAGTTTCCCCACCTAAGTATGTATACCTAAGCACCAGAGTTTGGTTTTGCTTTGTTTCTTTCTCTTTTTGGTATTTATACAAATTGAATCCCATACTATACATTCTTTTGTGTTGGCTTCTTTTGACCAATATTATGTTCGTGAGCTTGGTCGACTTTGCTGCAGGTAGTTGTAGCTCATTCATTTTTCACAGTTGTATTAAAAAGTGTGACTATATGACAATTCTATTTACCCAATCCACAGGTGATGGGCATTCAGATTGTTATCAATTTTTAAGTAGTTTAAATAATGATGCTATGAACTTTCTTAGACACATTTCTTGGAGCACACTTTTCTGTTGGATCTATGCCTAGAGAGTAATTGTTCGTAAGGTCATAAGGTATTCTTATGTTCCACCTTAGTAGATAATGCCAAACTGTTTTCCATAGTAGTTGCATCCATTTCCCTTCCACCAGCAATGAATGAGAATATCAGTTGCTTATATTCTCACCCACAGTTGATTCTGTAGTCTGTTAATTCTAGACCTTCTAAAATGTGTGTGATATTTTATTGTGGTTTTCATTTTTATTTCCTAATGACTAATGGGCATCTTTTATATAATTTTTGAATATCCTCTTCTGTGAAGTGCCAGTTCAGGTCCATGTGCCAGATGTGTCGTTTTCTTTTTTAAATGATAGGAATTGGGTTTTTATTGGGTTTTTTTAGATTTTATTTATTTATTTTAGAGAGAGAGCGTGAGCAGGGGGAGGGGCAGAGGGAGAGAGAGAGACAGAGAATCCCAAGCAGACTCCCCACTGAGCATGGAGCCCCACACAGGGCTCGATCTCAGGACCCTGAGATCATGACCTGAACTAAAATCAAGAGTCTGATGCTTAACTGACTGGGCCGCCCAGGCATCCCTATAAGAGTTATTTTTATCTGTTCTAGACACAAGCCTTTATGAGTTATTAACATCTTCTGTTACAAACATCTTCTCCTAGTGGGGTCTTCCTTTCCACTCTCCTAGTGGTGTACTCAGAGGAAAAAAAATCCTTAACTTTATGTCATCTTTTATATCAATATTTCTCTCTAAAATTTGTGCTTTATTTTGTCCGCTCTAAGAAACATGTCCCCATCCTAAGGTTGTAAAGATATACTCTCTTACTTTCTAGAGGTTTTGTTGTTTTATCTCTCACTTTTAGAGCCACAGCTACCTGGAATTTATTCGTTTGTTTGTTTCTTTGTTTCTTTGCTTGGGGTTTTCTGTGAAGCAGTAAGTCATCTCATCCTTTCCTAAAGGATAGCCAACTGACCCCGTATTGCAAAAGACTCCCCTGAAGCAGTATCTTTCTCTTGAATCAGATGGCCACATATGTATGGGTTCCTGGGATGCCTATTTTATCTTTTTATTCAGGGGGCAATGCCGTAGTGATTTCTGCAGTCTTCCCATCCAGTGGAGCAAATCCTCCCACTATTCCTCTTCATCAGGGGTCTTAGCTGTTCTTGGCCACTTTCATTAACATGTGCATTTAGAATAATCTTTTCAAGTTCCATTTTAAAAATTCTGTCACCTATACAATCTACAGATCATTTTGGAGAGAAATAATATATTTATAAAACAATATTGTCCAATTACATACATAGTATCTCCCTCTTTTTATTGAGGCATTTTTTACACAATATTATTGTTTTATTGAGGTTTATTTCTAAGTACTTGGGACTTTTAACACTATTAAAAAGAACACATTTTTAAATTTCATTTTATAATTGAAGCTGGTATATAGAAATGCCATGCTTTTGTATATTGATCTTGTATCCAGTGATCTGCTAAGCTCACTTGTTAATTCTAATAATGCATACATATTTTGGATTTTACATAACCTAATGTCATCATATACAAGTAATAGTTGATTTCTTCCTTTCTAATCCTCATACATTTTATTTCTTTTGTTGCCCTGTTACACTAGCTAGGATCAGTACAATATTGAATGGAATAGAATAGTAGTGATAGTAGTCATCCTATGCTGTGCCCAGTCTCAAAGCTTTTAATATTTTATCATTAAGTATAGTGTTTGCTGTTGGGTTTTGGTAGCTACTCTTTTCCTGATTAAGGAAGTTTCTTTGTATTCCTAGTTTGCTAGGTTTTTTCTTAAATCATAAATGGATGTTGAATTTTATCAGACACTTTTTCTCCATATATTTAGACGATCACATAAAATTTCTCTTTTATTCAGCAAATGCGGTATATTTGTTGAGTTTCAAATAGCAAACCAACCTTGAATTCCTGGAATAAACCCAAATTGGTAATGACTTATTATCCTTTTATGTATTGCTGAAATTTCCTTGCTAATAGTTTGGTTAGAATTTTTATATCTATGTTCATAAGAGAGATTGGTATATAATTTTATTCTCAAACTGTCCTCATCAAGTTTTTGTATTAAGGTAATGCTGACTTTATAAATCAAATAGAGTAATACTCCCCTTTTGCTATTTTCTGGAAGAGTTTTTGGAAGATCAGCAATATTTCTTCTTCAAAGGATAGGTAGAATTTGCTAGGAAAGCCATCTCATTCTAGATTTTCTTTGTAAAAAAGAGTTGTTTTTTTTTTAAGTTTTAAGTATGGATTCAATTTCTCTAATAATTATTATCAAACTATTCACACTTTCTCTTTCTACTTTTATCCATTTTGGTAAGTTGTGTTTTTTAGGGAATTTGTCTATTTCATCCAAACTCTCAAATGTATTTGCATAAAGTTAGTCATATCCCTTTCATTCAGGTTTTCAATGTGTGTAGTGTCTGTAGCCAGGTCTCTTTTTCATTTGTGACACTGATTATTTGTGTTTTCCATTTCCTTTTTTCCTCGATCAGCTTCATGAAGGATTTATCAACTTTATTAGACTTTCCAAATTAACTTTTGGATTTGTTGATCCTTTCTACTCTATGTGTGTTTCCTATTTCATCTGTTTCTGCTCTTGTCTTTATTTCCTACCTTCTATTTTATTTGAGTTTAATTTTCTGCTTTATCTCTAAATTATTGCAATAGATAATCAGCTCATTGATTTTCAGTCTTTCTTCTTTTCTAATATATGATTTTGAAGCTAGAGATTTCCCACTCAGCATGGTGTTAGCTGTATCCCACAAGTCTTGATACATATTTTTCATTAATATTTAGTTTAAATTATTTTCTAATTTCCATAGTCATTTCTTCTTCGAACTAGGGGACTATAAAACTATATTTATTAATTTCCATATATTTGTAGTTATCTTTTTGTTACTGATTTGCAGCTTAATTGCATGGGGAAATTTTTTTTAAGTTTTTGGTATTTTCTTTATGGTCTAGAATTTTGCATGTGCTTGGGAAAGATTTATATTTTGCCATTATTTGTTGTTTTATTATATATGTATACATTTATGTGTACATATACATTATATATGTATACATACATATATATGTATACATATATATGTGTGTATGTGTATATATATATATCCATTAAATAAAATGGGAGCATAATGTTGCTCAAATCCTCTATATATTCTTACTGATTTTTGACCTGCAGGTTCTATAAGATTTTGAAAGTGATTATTAAAATTTCCCATTATGGGGGCGCCTGGGTGGCTCAGTCGTTAAGCGTCTGCCGTCGGCTCAGGTCATGATCCTAGGGTCCTGGGATCGAGCCCCGCAAGGGGCTCCCTGCTCCACGGGAAGCCTGCTTCTCCCTCTCCCGCTCCCCCTGCTTGTGTTCCCTCTCTCGCTGTCTCTCTCTCTGTCATATAAATAAAATCTTTAAAAAAAAAATTTCCCATTATGATTATGAGTTAGTCTATTTCATATTTTAGTTTTGTAAATTCTTGCTTTATATATTTTTGTGCCTATTATTAGGAACGTAGGCATTTCCTGTGAATTAAATCTTTTATCAAGGCAAAGTGTCTCCATGTCTAATAATTTTTATAAGCATTATAAAATATATAGCTATAACATTTTATGTCTGGCTAGGACTTATGTATATTTTTTTCTCCTTTCCTTCAACTTTTCTGTATTTTTATTATATAAAAATATTTTAATATTTTATATAAAATTTAATATTTTTATATAAAAATATTTTATATATTAAGATATATCTCTTACAAATATGTTAAACATAATAATTTTAAGGTTTGTGTCTTGTAATTCCTATATCTAGAATCTCTGTGGGTCTGTTTCTGTTGCCTATTGGTTTTGTTAGTTTCCATTCCTGTCATCTTATCTCCTCACATGCCTACTTATTTTCTTTTATTACATAATAGTCATTGTAATTGAGCATTTGTTTATAGAATTAATCTGTGGCCTAGGATGACATTATCTTCCCCACAGAGGATTTACATTTATCTCTGCCTTCAAGCCATAATCACTTCAATCCAATTTAAAGATGAGTCAAAACCAGTCTTAGTCCCTGCTGGGCCTCTCTATTTCTGGTTCACTTATAC
Source organism: Leptonychotes weddellii (assembly GCF_054177405.1). NCBI lineage: Eukaryota > Metazoa > Chordata > Mammalia > Carnivora > Phocidae > Leptonychotes > Leptonychotes weddellii. The sequence goes on from NW_027676745.1 coordinate 6,142, forward strand.
TCCTGATCACCACCCCTTAGCTACCCTCTCTAGAATGGCGAAGTTCCCTAGTGGGAAAGTAGGCCCAAATGCTAAACTTACTTTTTGGGCATTCTTCACTACCTTGTCAGTTCTCTAATGCCTTAAAGCGATATTTTTATATTTTCATCAGTTTTTCTCATTGTCCTCAACAAGATGATCAGTTCAAATTACCTTGTCTACCATTACTAGATAGACATACAAGGTCTGTTCCACTTGTTTTGATAAAGCTGGGAGGATATAAGTAATCATAATTTGGGGCGCCTGGGTGGCTCATTCGGTTAAGCGTCTGCCTTCGGCTCAGGTCATGATCTCAGGGTCCTGGGATCGAGCCCCACATCGGGCTCCCTGCTCTGCGGGAGGCCTGCTTCTCCCTCTCCCACTCCCCCTGCTTGTGTTCCCTCTCTTGCTGTGTCTCTCTCTGTCAAATAAATAAATAAAATCTTTAAAAAAAAATAAGTAATCATAATTTATATTACATAAATATATACATAGCTACATAATAAATTACATATTTTCTTGTTATGCTTTCTTATTATGATTGCTTTCTTATTACAAAAGTTATACATTCTCACTGGCAAAAATTTAGAAAATAGAAACATAAAAAGGAAGAAAATAAAAATCATTTATAAGTTCACCATTCTGAAATATAGTTCCTTCTTATTTTCTTCCTATGCATATATACATTTTTAACGAAAATAAGATCACACTATGCTTATCTTATAATAGAATTTATTCATTTACCATATCACAACATCTTGATAGTTTTATGATATTCTAGTGTGTAGGTGTATCATAATTCATTTGAATAATTCTCTAAAAGTGTATATCAAAATTTTTCTAATTATTCATCATTATAAAACCACTGTCACAAACAAACCTTATTTTGTCAGATATTTGAACAGTTCATGATTATTTCCATAGGATAAATTCCTACAAGTGGAGTTACTGTTCAAAAGATAGAAAGCATTATATATATTGCCAAGTTGTCCTCCAGAAGAGCATTATCAATGTCCACTTCTACCAACAGTGTTTGAGAGCGATATTGTTCAACTCCTAAAATCAGATTAGAACTTTTGAGAAATTATTTCCTTGCCAACATAGGTGAGATTTGCCATTTTAAAGCAATTTTAAAAGGATTCTAAATGTTCTCTGTCCTGCCTTTTGCCATCATTGTGACTTCGATTTCTTCTTTGGTATGTAAAATAAGCCACCAGCTTGGGGATTGGAGGATTTAGGGGCTTAGCATTGGAGACCAATCATTTTTAGGGGGGTGGGAGGGCTGTTGGTTTACTGAGGATCACCAGGGATGACAAATGACTTCCAGCCCGCTCATGGCCAAAGTAGGGCTCCTCCTTCTGGTGGGTACTCACATACTCTATTAAAAAGCAGACAAACTAAATCAGTAAAATCTTATTTTTGGTAACTCAGAAATTAATATAATACCAAAGCAACATCTAAAATAGACAAACTTTGGTTTGAACTCCCCTGTACTAGCAGAGCAAAGTCCAAACTGCTTAACAAAGCCTTTTGAGATCTGACCTGTGCCTACCTCTCCTGCTTAGACTTTCTCCTCCACCTCACATGTTAACAGACAGCAGTAATGACCTCCTTTCAGTTCCCAGATAGACCCATGCTTTCGCTCTTCTTCCCACCTTTACCATGGATATAGTGTCCTTTGCATGGAATGCCCTTCTACTATTCACTATCAACTCAACTTATCCTTCAAAATTCAGCTCAGGAGTCAGTCACCTCCAGCAGGAAATTTCCCATGACTTCTGCAGCCTGGCATGGGAGTCACTCCTGTCTTCTAGTACTCTCTATAGTTCATCTCTACCACTCTACATGGCACTCCTCAGCTTACTTGTCAGTGTCACCCGCTACATTAAGAACTCATGATGTCAGGGACTATGTCTTCTTCCACCTAATAATACCCTGAGCATTGCACCTGAGAAAATGCTCATTAAATTATTTTCTTCCCCCATACACATTCTTCCATTCATGCCCCCAAGTCCAGGACTTTCATTTTCTTTATTAAAGAAAAACAGGGGCACCTGGGTGGCTCAGTCGGTTAAGCATCTGACTTTGGCTCAGGTCATGATCTCAGGGTCCTGTGATCAAGCCCCATGTCCAGCTTCCCACTCAACAGGGAGTCTGCTTGTCCCTCTCCCTCTGGCCCTCCCCCTGCTCATGCTCTCTCTCTCAAATAAATAAATATACTCTAAAAAAAATAAAGAAAGAAAGGAAATCAACCTAAAAATCTTGTTCCAATTAAGGTAATATTGGGATGTAGTTGCATAACATTCTAAAATTATAAAATTGGGAGGGATGTATGTAATCACAATCAAAGTCCTTTATTTATATAGCAAAGGAACTGAATGTCAGGGAGCTGAAGTGACTTGTTCAAGGTCATACTGCAACTTCATGGCCAAACTAGAACGAGAATACCAGTCTTCTGATTTCTAGACCAATATGTTTCCCACTAAATTAAGGATCTTAGGAGCAGTAGCCCAGAGGAGATAGTGTTTAACTCACAGAAAGGAATCTTTACTGGCGGGATGCTCAAATGCTGTGGCCCCCACACTAGGGAAATGGCTGGCATCTATTATCCTATGCTACATATGTCTACCCAAACTGAGGAAAGGGAAACACTGTAATACTAACATGGAGAAAGAAGACTATGTTTCATTGTATATTTTGTAAAGAGGATTTTGTTCATTATCGTACATCCTTATTAAGGTGTGGAAACCTAATCTTAGTCTTTTTGAAGATGGAGAAGTAGAAACACTAAGCTACACAGGCTTTTTATTTATTTATTTATTTTACACAGGTTTTTTTTTTTTTTAAGATTTTATTTATTTATTTATTTATTTATTTATTTATTTATTTATTTGACAGAGAGAGACAGCGAGAGAGGGAACACAAGCAGGGGGAGTGGGAGGGAGAGAAGACAGCTCCCCGGTGAGCAGGGAGCCCGATGTGGGGCCCGATCACAGGACCCTGGGTTCATGACCTGAGCCGAAGGCAGATGCTTAATGACTGAGCCACCGAGGCGCCCCTACACATGCTTTTTAAACTAGGTGTTGATGTGATCAAAACTCTGTTTCAAAACTGAGTTACTTTTCTTGGCTTATGTACTGTTGAAGAACTTCCCTATGGAAAAGAGCAGATAATCTGTTTCTGAAATGTATCATGACATAAGCTGATAAGTTCAAATCAACAAAGATATCTACCTGCCAACTGTCTTCCATAACTCCAATTATGTTATTTTAGTATTTTATATTATTAGAAAATAATAATATAAATTTAGTATATTATTAGAAAATAAACTAGCAAGAAATATTGTATTACTGGAGCACCTGGGTGGCTCAGTCTGTTAAGCATCTGCGTTGGGCTCAGGTCATGATCCCAGGGTCCTGGGATGGAGCCTGCCCTGCATGGGGGTCCCTGCCAAGCAGGGATCCTGCTTCTCCCTCTCCCTCTGCTGCTCACCCTGCTTGTGCGATCTCTCTTTCTCTCTCTCTCTCTCTGTCAAATAAATTAATAAAATCTTTAAAAAAAAAAAAGAAATATTGTACTACTAGGGTCCTGGCTTGGCCCAGGGGACAGGATAGTGGTTAATACCATGGGCTCTGCAGCCAGACTACCTTGAGTTTGGATCAGTGGCTCCCAGCTAACTTTGAGCAAATTGCCTAGCATCTCTGTGCCTGGGTTTTTTCATCTGGACAATGGAGACATCAATACATGTTTCAGTTGGCTGTGTTAAGGATTAAATGAGATAATACTTTGTAAAGTGCTTAGAACAATGCAAGGCAAGTGGCATGCTTGGAGTTAGTTATTATAGTAGGGGCTCTAAAAATAAATGTAAGTTAAAAGTAATCAACAGACCCATCTGGGAGTGGAAGTTAACTACTCATGCCCCAAAATGCAAAGCCTCTGCCATTGAAATAATTTTGAAAAATATAATATATCCCCTCTTGACTCCCTATGATATTATGCCACATGAGGCCCACGAAAGAAAACTTGATGAAATACAGACATTAAATGTTATCACGTAACTATCCATAAACTCAGGATTTCCACAAAGCAGTTCTTTCGCATCGTAATTAAGGGTTTGAAAGTCAAATGATTTAAGTGCTAGTTTTAATTACCGCTTGGTGAACTTTAGTATGTTAGAATTGTCACAACTTTCCTTAAGGATTACTCTGAAGCCAGGCAATACAGTGGGAAATTATTAACTTCTACTTTGGTACAGCAATTATCTGCATTACAAGGTTTATGCAATTAGCTGTTTAAGATGTCATTATATTTTGCCATCTGGTACACAGGAGTTTATGCATATGAACAGGCACGTGTTGAAGTGATTTTCACTATATGACTTGTTCTCAACCCAAGTCATCTCTCTAATGAGGGGAAGTTACCGTGCACCGCACATTAGTGGCAGGTGCACACCATCAAGCTTCATTTTCATTGAAGACCTTCATTTTTCCATTTTAAAGTATTCTGCACAAGTGCTGGAAAATTAATTAGTCGTTTGCAATTGAACAACGCCTGCAGACATGTTCCTTCGCAGTTAGAGGGGGGCACGGCTTCAGTTGGGGGCCACTCCTCCTCCTCCTCACACGGATGGTTGCAAGGAACCCTCATTCAGTGAAAAGAGCCAGGGCGTGAACCGCTGCAGTGGCCCGCCTCCGGAGAAGAGGGAAAGGGGGCCTCGCGGCAGGGCCTTCTGAGCCATGCGGGGTCAGCACCCCCCCACACACACACACACATACACACACACGCTTTCCACCACAGGGGGAGCGCGACGGGAAAAGGGGCGCCGCGGCGTGTCCCCGAGATCGCAGCTCTACCCCCGGGGAAACGGCGTCCCGGCACGGCCTGCTGCCGCCGCTCTCCCGGAGCGCGGGTCCCCGACCGAAGCGCATTAAAACGGCGCCCTCTGGTGTCCGCTAGCAGCCTCTGGGTAAAAAGAGCCGCGTTTAGGGGCGGATAAACTTTTCACCCCATTCACACACTGAAAGCCCAACTCGAAAAAGTGTCTTGCAATTCCGCGGACGTTCTGCGCGCGGACTCCGCAGCTGTACGACGCTGGGGGGCTGGGGGGCGGGGGGGCGGCGGATCGGAATCAGTCCCCTCCCCGGGTACCGGGGCAGCGTCCCGGGGCCCGCGGAGAACCCGAGGCGAGCGCGCCGCCCAGGCGGGGGTGCCGGGCTCCCCCCCGTGGCGCCCGCCGCCGGACCAGCGTGGAGGGCGAGAGGGACCCGGGTATCCCGAGGCAGGAAAGAGAGAAAGCCCACAACGGGATGGCATTGGATGCGGGCGGCCGGACTCTGGCCCGCACCTGACCCTCGGCGGGCGGCGGCGGAGCTCCGGCAAGTCGGGGGCCTGCAGGAGGGAGAGAGGCGTGGAGGCGGTTCTCAGCCCCTCGCTGCCGCGTGCCTGCCGTCGAGGCTTTGCTGGCTGGTTCCGTCTGAATCGCCCAGGGGCCGAGCCCTCCCGGGAAGGCTCGCGGACCCCGCGCGGGCACCTAAGCCGAGACGGCCCGCGCGGCAATAGAAATGCGGGCACTGACGACCGAGCTAGGCCGGCTGCTTCCTTCGGGGAAGTCGGGAGTCGCCAGTGGCGAGTCATGGGGCTCTCGGGTTCCCTGAGAAACGTTCTTCCCCCCCCTGCCCCCCCCACCACCATTGCTACCATCTCCTGCCCCCTCCCCAACACACACCCACAGTGCGCACGTGTTTCCTCTCTCCCAGTCCGTGTACGGGTAAGCGAGCCTAGGTTCAGCTCCAGCGGTTGTGGAGGGAAAGAACCTTCTGACCACGGGGAAGTGTGGGTTTGTTAGAGCTGAGGCAAGAAGGTAGCCTCCTTAAGCCTTTTGTTTGGGGACTCTGACTGCAGACGTACCTTTTTCCTTTCATTTTTGGGCCCTGAGGGTGACAGGCAGGGGTCAACGGACAGACGGAGGAGGGAGAATCTGGCTGAACCTGCTCTTTTTGTCCTATTTCTGCACCAGCCTTTGTTGTGGGGGACGGAGGGAGAAAGAAGTGAGGGCAGGTTGGATGCCTTAAAAGCAACCAACAGATATTTCCAGATAGACAACAATGTGTAAAGCACTGAACCAGGCACCAGCAGTTACTGAGAATGAAAATTGGAATTTAAAAGGTGATTAGAGAGAGCAGAATTCAAAAAAGGGGTAAATTGGTTTGATTAAATATTCAAATGGTGCAGCCAGGCTGGGTGTAAAAAGGGGGAGTAAAACTAGACTTGCTTATTGGAGTCTCAGAATTTCTGTATCTGGGTGTCCCTGCAAGTGAATTGTAGATTAGAGGGTTTTTTGTGTAGACTCAGGACAGGAAACAGATACTTAATAAAGTTTGAAATGAAGGGGCCAAGAAACAGAGCCAATCATTCCTGTTGGAAGAGAAAGTTGGACAAGTAAATTGAGGCCAGATTGAGAAGGCTGAGGGGCTGGAAATTGAGTGAATAAAGTAGGAAAACATGTGCTTTCGAGCCAGACTGGACTAGGTCTAAATCTCATCTGTCCTTCTTACCATTTGTAATTATGAGTCTCTGTTCCCTTCTGTGAAATGGGATAATCCTGCTGCAATGGTCCGTGAGCACTGGGTCAAATAAGACAATGTCCTTGGCCTAAATACATTCAGTACTAATATAACCCCTTCTTCTCTTTCAAATATTTCAGAATTGCTCCCATGATCTCTAGGCTTCTTCAGGGCATCTTCAGAGGTTCTTCAAATAAACATGTGGCTGTGCCCCTCTTGTTTAAATTCAAAGCTGTTGCTTCCAGACACTCCGGAGTCCATGATATACTACTGTCTTTTGTAGCATCTAAATTCTTTGAAAATACTGCTTTTTACTCCAGGCTTCTAGTAATTGACTTTCTGAGCAACTAGCCCATCAGATTGGGCCATCGAATGCCAATAATATGTAACATCAGCTTATTAGACTCTCACCAATGGCTTTGGCAGAAAACTCAATCCTCCATGATCAAGAGCAGCAGTTGAGCTTCTCAAACAAACCCCCACACCTGTCTGTTGTAAAAAGCCATTCAATTTTATTAAGCATATGCTTCCCCAGAGCTGAGCCTACACGGAACAACCTCCGACCTGCAAATGACTTGGGGAGATAGCCATATTCAGAAGTCCTAAGACTGGGACTGGGGAAGGTCAACACTAATGAGTTTCAAAGTGGCTGATAGATTGAATCTGCCCTTTCATTACTAAAAAGAGCCCTGGATTGCTCACTGTTGGGAGAAGGATACCAAAAAGAAGTAGCTAAGATCTCCAGATATACACCCATCTACACACTTGGGCCGACCAATATGTTTCTGGGACATAGCAGTGCAGCTCGACCTCAGAGAATAAAATGGGTGTCTCAAGTACAATGCGTTCTCTTATAAATGTATGTAGGTGTGATTGTGCAAAATGAGGCCGTAAGCCATATTTCTCACCTTTCCTAAAGTCTTTTTCAATTCATTCATTTATATAACTATACCTACAGATGATGAAATTAGTAACATTAAAATTCTAGGATGGGGGTGCCTGGGTGGCTCATTTGGTTAAGCGTGGACTCTTGATTTCGGCTTAGGTCATGATCTCAGGGTCATGAGATTGAGCCCCACATCAGGCTCCATGCCCAGCAGGGAGTCTGCTTGTGATTCTCTCCCTCTTCCTCTGACCCTGCCCACCCCGCCGCCCGTGCCCACTCTCTCTCTCTCTCTCTCAAATAAGTAAACAAATCTTTTTAAAAATTCTAAGATGAAGATAGTAATTTCAGAAGGAAATATTTTAGCTCAACATTTGAGCTAGTGTATATGTTCTTCGAACTTTAAGCCCATCACTTCATTATAACAGCACAAAGGCATGGCTCTAGGGAGTGGAAGAGAGAAGTTTCTACCCTAAAGCTTAAAATATAAACTCTGTTATATCTGTTAGCACATAGAACACTATGGAGCACATAAAATACATTCCACAAATACGTATTGGTTTCAACAGGTTTTTCTTCTTATCTAATTACCAAATGGTCCCCCAAAGCTGACAATCTAAAGCCATCTGACCTTAAATTTCATAACTTTATGCTGTTAGTTACACAGTGGGGTTTTCCTGCTTAAGAATCTCCTGTGGCATCTGTTTCAAAATGAAAATCTAGTATATTATTAGGCACAATGTATAGAAGCTGAAGGTGACATGGCAGTTAAAGTCTGAGGCCACGATAATGCCTTGGCAAGCAGCGGCATCATGGCTGGGCCCAGTAGGAAAAAGAAGAAAGTGGGATGCACACATTTACATCCAATACCCCATCCCAAAGCATTTTATCATTTAACTCTCAGGCCTTTTGTATGTATAGTTATTTTCAGGTGTGAAAGGGAGTTGTTCTGGGGAGGAATGATGGTTTGATTTGGTACTTAGGTAAGAAGAAAGGGGACAAATGAGTAATTGCTACACAACGGAAAAACAAAAGCAATGAAAGGAGTATAATTGTCCTCCCTAAGCAGTCCAGCCCTTTAGTCATAAAACGTTGCTATTACATGGACA
>NW_027676746.1:0-7691 GCF_054177405.1 Leptonychotes weddellii
CCCCCCCCCCCCCCCCCCCCCCCCGCCAAACTACAATTACTGCTCAAACTCTCCCAGTTGAATTTCTTTTTTGGGAACAGAGACCAAGGGGTTTAACACATGCTGGTCAGGAGTTTGAGAGAGTTCAGGTAAACCAGGAAGTACAGGGGGTAACGGAGGTGGCCCTGGGGGGGACAGCATGAATCGGGGGTGGCTTCTCTCCCCCCTTTGGTCTTCAATCCAGGCTCAGAGCTACCTCCTCTTCTGTGGGCCTGAAGCCCCCTCCCCTTTTTCCCTGTGCTGTCACATTCCACCCTGATGCTACCTCTGCTTCTGGGAGTCTTGGCCAGCCCCGTACTTGGCATCCCTCACTCAGGACCAGGGAGGATGCTGACTCGGGCATCTGTGTGCAGCAGAGCTAGGGAGACAGGGAAACTGAAGGGACCCCATAAGGAGAAAAGCTGGGGTGTTTCTTCCTTTTCCTGCTTCTCTTCTTGCTAGGACCTGTACCCTCACCTTACACGTGCCTTAATGTATGTGCTCCTTGTAAGAGACAAGGAGTTAATGATGTCTTTGGAGCCTTCCAGCACAATAGATAACATCTAAGGAGTGCAGGGGCAAGAATGACTGGGTGAGGCCATCGTGTGCGGATTTCAGAGCACTGACACTGGACATTTTGACGCCAGACCCCCTTGGCTTCAGGGAAGAAGTGACTTGTGATGGACACCCGGACCCTGTCCTTGTTCTCACCGGTTCCTGGATGACGGAGAGACCACCATCCTCAGTAGAAAGCCAGACCCCAGGCAGAGACGAGACACTCTCTCCTTGCCTTTCTGAGTCTCCCAGACCCTCTGTCTGTCCCTGCACCCTCTCTATACCTTCCATAAACACTGCTCTCGCTTCCTCTGGACGAGAGTTTGATTTCTGTCCTGCGAGAAGCCAAAGGACCCTGTGGGCTGGTGCTGCGGGACCAGGTCTGGGTCCTCAGACCCAGCCTGCCTGGATCACTAGACTTGTGAGTCATGCCTTTCCCTCCCCAGGAGAGTATTTGGCTCAGTCCTTAAAGCAGCTGAGGTCAGACACAGAGGAGGGAACCTCCAGGGAGGGATGAGAGCAGCTCCCTCCCTACCAGCAGGCAAGCCTTTTGGGGCCCTTTTGGTGGCATTTGCTTGGGCCCCACAAATGAACTGCCATATTCAATCTACACAATGTGGGGAAATCCATCCTGCTGAGACTTTTTTCAACTTTGATTGCCGCCTTTTGGCTGAGCCCACAGACTTGCTGCCCTCCATCAGTGGGATAACATGTACCTTCCTCCTCCTGTTACCGAAACCAAGTTCCAAGTTCGGCTCCCTGTCAAAAGATCAATCGTTACTCAAGAGACGAGTTTTGATTGGAAAGGAACTTGAGCTTCATCCAGGAGGCCAGCAGACGGGGGAGAAGGCAGACTCTTGTCCAAAAGCCAACTCTGAGGTTTCTGCCTGGTCCAGGGGTTTTTAAAGTGGTTTAGGGTAACAAGTAAAGGGAGTGCAGTGGTTTGCAACATTTCTTGATTATGTGCAGACACGATGGTGCTAACTACAATGTTATCCCAGTGCTGGTGTTGGGGTGGGGCTAGGGCTGTGCTCCGGGTTCTGGTTCTTGTTTCCTGGTATGTAGAGTACCCTGTTCCTTCTGCACAGGACAGGGAGGCCTACTAATGCACAAATGGAGGTTAGTAAAATCATCTGTGTGACCTCAAAAAAGAAAAACATTTTGCTAAAAAAATTGCTAGGCTAATCAAAGAGCCGAGTGGGCTTCAAACAGACTTGCCGGCCTCTGTGGCCTGGAAAAGTTCTGGTCCTTCACTCCTCAAGGCCAGTGGTCTGTCTGTTAGGGATCAAGGGACTTAGGTCAGCAAGTAGGGAGTGTGCTAACTTGAAGCAAGTTAACCCTTAGGACCAGTTAAAGTGCTGTGACACTCCCGACTAGAGAAGCATAACTAAAGCACCATTTGGGTGGCTTGTGGGGTTTATATCTGGCTTCATACTAATCCTTTTTTCCCCCCACTCCTCCCTTATGTTACTTTTAAGTGTTTTCTTTTGGATTAACTGAATAGGTCTTCTCATTCTATTTTCTTTGTACTCACCTGTCATATATCCATTCTTTACTATTTTAATTTAAAATATATTCCAGGGGTGCCTGGGTGGCTCAGTTGGTTAAGCGACTGCCTTCGGCTCAGGTCATGATCCTGGAGTCCCAGGATCGAGTTCCGCATTGGGCTTCCTGCTCAGCAGTGAGTCTGCTTCTCCCTCTGACCCTCCCCCTCTCATGCTATCTCATTCTCTTTCTCAAATAAATAAAATCTTTAAAAAATATATATATATATTCCAAAGAGTATAGAATCCTAGGACAATTATTCACTTTTAGTACTTTAGTGATGTCTTCTCAATTTTTTTTTTTTGGCCTCCTTTTTCCTTTCAGAAGTTCCCTTCTTCAAAATTCGACCCCCCTTGGTCCTTCTTGAGTCAATGGATTCAACTTGGCTCTTGTAAATAATCCTGCAGCAAACACAAGGGTGCACATATCTTTTCGAATTAGTATTTTCATTTTCTTTGGGTAAATACTCAGTAGTAGAATTACTAGATTAGGGGCGCCTGGGTGGCTCAGTTGGTTAAGCATCTGCCTTCAGCTCAGGTCATGATCCCAGGGTCCTGGGATCAAGCCCCACATCGGGCTCCCTGCTCAGTGGGGAGTCTTCTCCCTCTGCCTCTGCCCCACACTTGTGCTCTCTCTCTCCCCCTCTAATAAATAAAATCTTTAAAAAAGAAGAATTACTGGATTGTATGGTATTTCTATTAATTTTTTGAGGAAACTCTGTACTGTTTTCTGCAATGTTTGCAACAATCCACATTCCCATCAACTCTGCATAAGGGTTCCTTTTTCTCTACATCCCTGCCAACATGTGTTATTTCTTGCCTTTTTGATACTAGTCATTCTGACTGGTGTGAAGCAATACCACATTGTAGTTTTGATTTGTATTTCCCTGATGATGAGTGATGTTGAGCATGAGGGAGCTAATGGCATTGGAGATGTGGGGGACCTCTCATTCTCAGGCTAGCCCACACTCAACCTCCAACAATTCACCAAAACTATCATTTAAATGTTCCTGTATGTTTATGGCTCCAGCAGCTTCTGCTCCATGTAAGCAGAACTGGGCTGTCTTTCTGGATATGTCTGTCTCTCGAGATCAGTGTTGCAATTTGCCCAGTAACCTCAGTTCCCAGGAAGATAAGTTATTGATCTTCAGCTTGTGATTTTCAGCTTTTTCTTGTTAGAAGTGATGATTTTAAGTTGTTTACATGTCATAGCTGAAACCAGAAGTCCAAACAAGTTTCTGAATGCTAAGTAACTGAAGATTATTGAATGCAAACAAAATCACAAAAATCCTGTAACTGCTCAAATGTTGCAACATTTTTGTAATAATTATTTCAGTGTCAGTAGCAAGGATATCAGATGTTGTCCGCAGCACTATGCAGAAATGCAGAGTATGGGCAGAACCACCACCGTCTGCCATAGAATCCATTATACTTTGTTGTAACTTCGAATAAATTGTCTGCACTTTTGCACATCCAAAATTTGCATCTGTATTATCGCTACCGAAAGCAGTACACTTTTCCTCATAACTTACTGAGTTTCTGCAAAAATTTTATATTTCTGAAGTCTCACCCGGAAGGGATTTTACTTGCAATACCTTTTAAGCAAGGCTTTTTCACAAGAAAAACATTGCACAAGGAAAGGAACTTTTTTCCTGCATTGTGATTACTTACATCTTGGGCTATGTTGTAACAAAATGAAGCATCTTTAGATCTTTAATAATCTCTGAAAGAGTAAATAGAGCAATTACATTTTCATTATTGCAGTATTTTATGCTGACACTTGAAAATTCATTTGCAGTTTTAGAATGAGAAAAAACTCCTTGTATATGCAATCAGTCATTTGTGCTAAAAAGATTGATGATACAGTGTTGATAATCATTACAACCTCTATGATTATTTTTATCTGAATTTCATCAGAAAATTTGTTACTTTATCCCTTTATAGTTAATTATAAACCTTTGTTTAGCTTTTAGTATATGCTGGTTTATGACTTTCCACTAATTTTGATACTGAATGAACAGTTTCATACTATGAAAGTTTCATTTTTTAAAATTATTTTTTTTAGAGAGTGAGAAAGAGCATGAGCAGTGTGTGTGTGTGGAGGGGAGGGGCAGAGGGAGAGAGAGAATCTTAAGCAGGCTTAGCGTGCTTGCTGATGTGGGGCTCCATCTGACAACCCTGAGATCATGACCTGAGCTGAAATCAAGAGTCAGACTCTTAACCCTGTAAGTTTCAAAAGGACGTTTCCTGATTTAATAGATACCCAATGTTCTGAGGATTAATGAAATTTATACTTGCATTTAGGATTCAAAAACACAAAACACAGATAATAGCAATCATCACAAAAATTGGAAAATATTGAATAGGATAATCTCACGGCCTCATCAGCACATTTGTCACTCATGTGGCTGAGGTGATAACAGTAAACAGGGGTTGAGCTGTTGAAATGGTTGCAAACTAGCAACAAATTGAACTTGATATGTAATGCAGAAAAGGAAAACTTCATGTATGCCCGCAAGAGAAAGCTGTATTTGCAAGGAACATCCTCCCTAAAGAAAGCCAGAGTTGATCTCCTACAAGGTTTTGGAAAGCTCGGTGTAGGGATTGGTGGATTTTCAAAAGTAGGTGTTTATATAGATTGACAAGACTTGCAAATGAGTTCATGTGATCACTGGAATAAGGTTGTTCTTGACAGGCATACTTTCTGTGGTCACTGGAGTGAGACATTTGCTAACGACTGTCTAGAGGCATGAGATAGTCTACTAGTTGGTTGACTTTCAGAAACTGGGGTCTATCATTAACTTGCTCACTTTCAGAAGCATGGCTGCTGGTGCTGATTTTCAGAGCACTGGTACTCACCCGAAGTTATCTCTAATTAAGAGTGATCATTTGTTTACAACTGGAGACTTTGGCCAAAAGAAGTCTTAGCCTTCTTTTAAGATGGAAAACAAGACCTGCAATTCGCAGTCCCCCGTGTGGTCTTCCCCCAGCCAAAAACACAGGAGACTTAAAAGTATTGTTCAGATCTTTATTTGTGGAGGTATGGGTTTCAGCTAGCGTTGCCATCTAAGTAACCTAAGTGCCAATTACTGAAGCACAAAAAGAACTCTAACTGCTGAATTTTCATTATTGGGGGGAAAAAAAGCCCCCACAACTGATTACACTAAGGGCAACCTGCCAAAGTCAATCCAGGATGCAGGACAAAATCGTTGAATACGAGACCTGTCCTATATAGACAGCCTATCTAGCAGCCCTACTTGGGTCATCTTAGTCTCGTCACTCACCAACCTCATCTACTTGCTTGTGAACACCATGTCTTATTTACTCAATGCCTTACCTGTCTCCTGTTCTCTATCCATCTGTCCTGTGGGAGTCTGGTCTCTCATTCACGTATCACTTGAATTTCAATAGCCCAGATTTCTAGGCGTCCACCTGTACAGCTTTCTTCAACCCCCTAAATCCATCTTCTACACATTGTTGCCAGAACAATCTTCACCAATTTTGGATAAAATTCTAACTTCTTCACATGGCAAATAAGCCATGAGTTATCTGGCGTCTGTGTCCCACTCCAACTTAGCGTCTCCTGCTCATTAGTTCCGTATTTGCGTTTTCACGAAGGTGCCGTGACCGCCTACCCACCTGTACCTTCACGCATGTGGTCTCTGCTTCAGAACGGTCATTTCACCCTCTGCAGAGCTGCTGTTCTTCCAAAACCTGGCTTAGCCACACTGCCTCTGGAAACTTTGTCTCCAGGTTTTCTTGGTTAGGCTTGATCTCCTCTTCATTCATGCTGCGCAAATCCCTAACATTCTTGCAATGCAACATACTATCGTTAACTTACCTATTTGCTTGTTAAAGCCACTTACATACTGTGATAAATTAATTGGCTTCCTCACTGCTAGTTCCTCAACTCTGTCCTCTCCCCAAATGCACGGCATCTCTAAGGGCTGTGTCTTTCTTCGTAAGGCTCCCAGTATGCAGTATAGTACCTGCCCCAGAGCTAGGGTTAAAAAAAATTACTGTTTATAGTTCCTTTTATTTTCCTTAAGTTGTGTGATACAGAACACCAAGTAAGGGAAAACCTACTTCTTAGGTCATAAAATAATCAATGTACCTTTCAGTATTTTGGCACAGCTATTAGATTCATTAAATTTCTTTTGCTAGCTCCTTCCATTGTGAATTTATAGATATTTAATAGCTTTACACTTGAAAGAATTGCTTATTTTTCCCATTTAATGTACCCAGGATGACAGCTCACAGTACACAGCTGGCATACTTTCTTCATAAATGACCTCACAGCTAAATAAACAAACAAAATTCAAGAACAGTATTAGCAATTGGTTAGAAACTTCCCAATCGATAGCAATTACTAGAAGAACACAGGATGAAGACAACAGACTTTTATTTCTATTTTTAAATGAAATCCATGCACAGAATTTGACATGTCAGGAAAAGGACAAACCCCAGAAACGGAGAGGTAGTTCACAGCTCTTTTTTGTTGTTGTTTTTAATCTTTTATTTGGTCCTTTTCTCTAAAAGTGTAGAATTCAATCACATCTTTTATATGCTATTAAATGTTAGTTGTAAAAAAAAAAAAAGTATTACCAATTTATAAGTTTCTTTTTAATGAGAAATCCAGTGCACACCTCCCCTCACCCAGATGTTTAGGTATCTCGTGTACACTGCTCTAGAAGAGAATTATTTTACAAATGCCCAAAGTCAGTGTCTCCAGTTGTGAATTCTTCATTTCAGGTTATTTTCAAAAGTGCCTGGCAGGCATGAACACTTCCTACTTTCCTCATTATCTATTACATAGTCAAGGTTTATCCTTGGAATCTGGTATCTGATGAGGCCTACATCACAGAAAGGTTTTTCCTACCCATTACTTCTGTTGTATCACTCTCGGATATTCTGATGAGCTTTGGTTTAAGGCTTTCACACATGCAAATTTACTTCCTAGGGGTTCTCCTCGATATGAATTTTGTAATGATTAGTAAGAGATGACCTGTGATTGAAAAGTTTCCCGCATGTAGTACATTCATATGGTTTCTCTCCAGTATGAATTCTCTGATGGGCAATACGTGATGAGCTCTGTCTGAAAGTCTTCCCACACGTGTTACATTTAAAGGGCTTCTCTCCTGTATGAATCCTCCGATGCTGAATAAGAGCTGAACTTTGGCCGAAAGATATCCCGCATTCCTCACACCGATATGGTTTCTCTCCTGTGTGAATTCTCTGATGATTACTAAGGGATGAGTTACACCTGAATGTTTTCCCGCACTCGTTGCATTTATAGGGTCTTTCCCCGGTATGCATCCTCTGATGTTGAATGAGAGCTGAACTCTGTCGGAAGGCTTTCCCACACACTTTACATTTACACGGTTTCTCTCCAGTGTGAATTCTTTCATGAATGATAAGCGTCGAGTGAGAACTTAAGGCTTTGCCACATTCATTACAGTTATAAAACTTCTCACCGGTATGAATTATCCGGTGTCTATTAAGTCGTGAAATAGAAGTGAAACCTTTTCCACATTCGTTACATCGATAGGGCTTTTCTCCAGTGTGAATTCTTTC
>NW_027676747.1:0-381 GCF_054177405.1 Leptonychotes weddellii
AAATTATGCCCAGAATGTTCCATTGAATAAAACAAATTTGTAAGACATTTAGAAGCCGTTTCCAATGAAAATTATCAAAATAAACAGGATGAACACCTAACAGAAAATATCAGTTAATTGGGCAATTAATTTATATGGAAGTTCTGGTTCCACCAAAGTTCTGGTTCCACCGTATGTTCGGATAAATGAGATAGTCCAGACCTGTGTTTTTCCTGTAAGCATATCTTGACTCCCAGCTAGGTTGCAGGCTCTCTGAGGACACAGACTGAATTTTGCATTCCTTCTGGATCCCCCACAGAGTTAGCATGGGGTCAAGCACACAGCTGCTATACCTAGGCTCCCCATTCCCCAGGCTAAAATGTGGGGGCAGTCCCCCACCCC
>NW_027676748.1:0-381 GCF_054177405.1 Leptonychotes weddellii
CCTGGGTGGCATCGTTGGTTGAGCATCCAGCTCTTGGTTTTGGGTCATGGTCTCAAGGTTGTGATATAGAGCCCCACATCAGGCTCTGTGCTCAGCGCCGAGTCTGCTTGAGATTCTCTCTCCCTCTGCCTCTCCCCCACGCATTCAAGTGCACTCTGTCAAATAAATAAATAAATCTTCAAAACAACAACAACAACAAAAACAACAACAAAATGTAGTCTGGGAGCACCTGGCTTGCTGAGTCAGTGGAGTGTGAGACTCTTGATCTTGGGGTTGTGCCTTCTTTTGGAATCAGGATCCCGCCCCCCGCCCGGCCTTTTTTCATTCAATTTCCCCACTTTCCTCTTACTACTTTTAAAGTTTAAATCTCTATGTCTAGGG
>NW_027676749.1:0-381 GCF_054177405.1 Leptonychotes weddellii
TCAAAACTCAAGGAAAAATAAAGATTTTCTCAGGCATACAAAAATTGAGGGAATTTGTTGCCAGTAGACCTGCCTTGCAGGACATGTTTCAAAAAAGGCTCTTCAGAGAGGAGGAAAATGCTATAGGTCAGAGACCCAGATCTACATAAGGAAAGAAAGTATGAGAGAAGGAATAAGTGAAGATAAAATAAAAACTCTAATTTTTTATATTCTTAATTGATGTAACAGGTAACAGTTTGTTCAAAATAATAATAGAAACAATGTATTCAATTATATATGTAACTAAGATAAACATATATGTATATGCTTATAAAAAAGATAAGCATATATATGCTTATAGATGGGCATATATATAATGCTTATGTATGCTTATGTAGAAAT
>NW_027676750.1:0-381 GCF_054177405.1 Leptonychotes weddellii
TGAGTCTTTTTCTGTTTGTTTTGTTTTGTTTTTTAGATTCCACATATAAGTGAAATCATATGGCATTTGCCTTCTCTGATGTATTTCACTTAACATAATACCCTCTAGGCCCATCCATGTTGTTGTAAATGGCAAGATCTCATTCTTTTTAATGGTTTAGAAATATTCCGTTGTGTGTATATAAAGATATATCATCTTTATCCATTTATCTATTGATGAACACTTAGGTTGCTTCCATATCTTGGCCATTATAAATAATGTTGCAATAATTATAGGGGTGCATATATCTTTTCCAATTAGTGTTTTTGTTTTTTCTGGGTAAATAGCCAGTGGTGGAATCACTGGATCATATGGTATTTCTATTTTTAATTTTTTTTTTTT
>NW_027676751.1:0-381 GCF_054177405.1 Leptonychotes weddellii
CGCCTGAGTGGCTCAGTCGGTTAAGCGACTGCCTTCGGCTCAGGTCATGATCCTGGAGTCCCGGGATCGAGTCCCGCATCGGGCTCCCTGCTCGGCGAGGAGCCTGCTTCTCCCTCTGACCCTCCCCCCTCTCATGTACTCTCTCTCATTCTCGCTCTCTCAAATAAATAAATAAAATCTTTAAAAAAAAAAAAAAAAACCTCAGCTGAACAGAATACGATTCATTCAACCAACTACAATTTGAGCCCCTACCATGTGTGCCACTTTGTGCTGGGCGTGAGAGGTTCAAAGACACAAGAGCGAGATCCCGGACGCCAGGGTTCAGCCCCTGATAGAAAACAGGCCACAAAACAGCATTAGGTACTAACTAGTATATAAAAC
>NW_027676752.1:0-381 GCF_054177405.1 Leptonychotes weddellii
CACTTAGCTTTACTTGATATAGTGGATATACAAGGTTTAAAACTGCTGTTTTCTGCATCGGTCAACTTTGAAACTAATAAGGACAGGAAAAACATATTACTCTTATTGTTATATAAAAAGAGAAAGAAAGCTAAATTATATTTTTTTTACATTTTTATGTTTTCCTAACCTCAATATTTGGATAAAGAAGATGTGGTGTATATATACAATGGAACATTATGCAGCCGTCAAAAGGCACGAAATCTTGCCATTTGTAACGACATGGATGGAACTGGAGTGTATTATGCTGAGCAAAATAAGTCAGAGAAAGACATGTATCATATCTTCTCACTGATATGAGGAATTCTTAATCTCAGGAAACAAACTGAGGGTTGCTGGAGT
>NW_027676753.1:0-381 GCF_054177405.1 Leptonychotes weddellii
AAGGGGAGCAGGGTGGGGGCAAGGAAGGAGGGATGTGGCAGGGATGGAGGGGGCGGTGGGGGGAAGGGACAGTCTGCCTTCCTGGGCCAGGGTCAGAAGGTTCCCCTGGCACCTCTTACATGGCCCCTGCCCATTCATTCATTCATACCCCCTTATATCCCCTGGGTCATGGGTGTGGCTAGACCTGGGGCCAGGGCACAGGGCCAGGCCCAGAACAGATGGCTGGGCTGCAGGCGATGAAGGCTACGTGGGGGCCTGACCCCCTGGAGGGGGTAGTCTCTACACTATTCCTGAAGGATGAGGACGAGTCGGGGGTCGGGGAGGAAGAGGGGATGAGGCTTTCCAGCAGGAGAGGCCGCAAGAGGAAACACAGCAGTGATG
>NW_027676754.1:0-381 GCF_054177405.1 Leptonychotes weddellii
TGTAGATTCCAATACCCTTGGCAGTATGTTAGAATCACCTGGGCAGCTTTGAAACCTCCCCTCGGCCAGATTATACTTCAGATCAAGTACATCAGGATCACTGGGGTGGAACTCAGCCATCAGAATGTTTTAAAGTTCCTGGGGTAATTCCAATGTGTAGCCAGGATTGAGAAGCCCTGCAGTGGTGGTTCTTCACTCAGGAACACACCTGAATACCGGAGACACTTAAAAAACAGAAACAAAACATTGAAGCAGCTTCCCAGATCTCCTGAGTCAGACACCCTGCTCATGATCAAGGACAATGGCTTTAGAATGTGAACACTAACCTATTCTGGAAAGACCAGTCCGTTCTCCAACTTGAGCTGCATCAAATCACCTGGG
>NW_027676755.1:0-381 GCF_054177405.1 Leptonychotes weddellii
TTAGAGATATATGCTGAAATATTCACAGTTGAAATTACATGTACTTTGAGATTTGCTTGAAAATAATATAGAATAGGGAGTGGATGAAGGCACAGACAACTAGGTTGGCCATGAGCTATAAACTGTTGCAGTTGGATGACAGATTCATGGGAGGTCATTACACTAGTGTTTACTTTTACATATATGTTTCAATTTTTTTAAATTAACATGCCATTGCCTCAATTTCACCATACCTAAATCTACCCCTCAACTTGAAGTTGAGGTTGGATCATTTTGCAAATAGTTCGAAAATCACTTTCAATCCACAACCATTTACTTGGACCGTGATATTAAGGTATCCACATCATACAAACTACAGTCCAAAATTGTCAAGCCACCCGA
>NW_027676756.1:0-7691 GCF_054177405.1 Leptonychotes weddellii
ACTGTTTCCTTTGCTGTGCAGAAGCTTTTATCTTGATGAAGTCCCAAAAGTTAATTTTTCCTTTTCCTTCACTAGCTTTTGGAGATGTATCTTGAAAGAAGTTGTTGTGGCCAATGTTGAAGAGGTTACCGCATATGTTCTCCTCTAGGATTTTGATGGATTCCTGTCTCACATTGAGGTCTTTCATCCATTTTGAGTTTATCTTTGTTTATGGTGTAAGAGAATGGTGGAGTTTCATTCTTCTGTATATAGCTGTCCAATTTTCCCAGCACCATTTATTGAAGAGACTGTCTTTTTTCCATTGCATATTTTTTTCCTGCTTTGCCAAAGATTATTTGACCATAGAATTGAGGGTCCATATCTGGGCTCTCTATTCTGTTCCATTGGTCTATATGTCTGTTTTTGTGCCAGTACCATGCTGTCTTAGTGATCACTTCTTTGTAATATAGCTTGAAATCAGGCAACGTGTTGCCCCAGCTTTGTTTTTCTTTTTCAACATTTCCTTGGTGATTCGGGGTCTTTTCTGATTCCATACAAATTTTAGGATTATTTGTTCCAGCACTTTGAAAAATGTCATTGGAATTTTGATCAGGATGGCATTGAAGGTATAGATTGGTCTGGATAGCATAGACATTTTAACAATGTTTATTCTTCCGATCCATGAGCATGGAATATTTTTCCATCTTTTTGTGTCTTCTTCAATTACTTTCATGAGTGTTCTGTAGTTCTTAGAGTATAGTATATATATTTTTTTATTTATATTTATATTTATATATTATTTATATTTATATACTATATTTAGATTATATATAAATATATATATTTAGCTAACACTGAGTCCTAAATGTGTGTCAAGCAGAAGATTTATGTGAAATAAATACAGTATCTTCTCAAAAACAATAATCTTAAAAGGCAGGTAACAGTAATGTCTCCTTTATACAGATTAAGAAATTGAAGCAAAAGGAGATTGCGATTTACCCAGAGGTATACAGCTATGAAAAGTTCAGAAATAAAAGAAGTAAAACCAATGAATCACTGAAATAGTAATTAGTAAAGGTTTATTGGGCACATGCCAAAAAGACAGTTTACAAACCTGGAGCACTCAAACCCAAACATTGGATGAGGCTGGGGGTATAGTGTTGTATATAGTGAGACAACAGTGACTGTTCTTCACAGTGATTTGTTATATATTAGAATTTTCCTAAATGATAAGGAATTGGTCAGGGTTACTTCATATCAACCCTGGGAAACAGTGTAAGTTTTGCTTATGATTTCCAGAGGCATAAGCAAGAAATGACCCAGGTCAAGTTAGTCTTGCAAAATAAACTAAATTAAGCTTTGTATGACTAAACTGGTTTTGTCAACTCAGGGAATTTTCAAGACTGGTCTCCATTTATTTTTTAGTTCAACACACCTAATAAATAAGAATATCAAAATAGGGGGGCCTGGGTGGCTCAGTTGGTTAAAAGCCTAATTCTTAGTTTTGGCTCAGGTCATGATCCCAAGGTCATGATCTCAGAGTTGTGAGATCGAGCCCTAAAACCGGCTTTACACTCAGCACAGTCTGCTTGTCCCACTCCTTCTGCTCCTCCCCCTCCAACCCCCACTGGCATTCTCTCTCTCTCTCTCTCTCAAATAAATAAATAAATAAATACAATCTTCTAAAATAAATATCAAAATATAACTGATAAGATTATATCAAAGACTTGCACCTCTAAATTATTGTAGAAAAAATGCTACTATTGTTATTTGTTTTCTCAATTTTTAAAAATATTTTATTTATTTATTTGAGAAAGAGAGAGAGCAAGAGCACAAGCAGGAGGAGCAGCAGAGGGAGAGGTAGAAGCAGGCTCCTTGTTGAGCAGGGAGCCCAACTTGGAGCTCAATCCCAGGACTCCAGGATCATGGCCTGAGTGGAAGGCAGACGCTTAACCAACTGAGCCACGCAGGCACCCCATCAATGGTCCTTTTTTTTTTTAAAGATTTTATTTATTTATTTGAGAGAGAGAGGGGGAGAGAACGAGTGATGGGAGGGGCAGAGGGACAAGCAAAATCCCCACTGAGCAGGGAGCCCGATGTGGGGCTCCCATGGGGCTCTTATGGGGTTCCGTATGGGACTGGATCCCCCACCTGAGATCATGACCTGAGCTGAAGTCAGATGTTAACCAACTGAGCCACCCAGGTGCCCTGTTTTCTCAATAGTTTTTCAATCTGTTCCCTACACACTGTTTCCAACACTTTCCATCCACAGCCATTTTCAGAGTTCAGTGCCCAGTGCTTCTCATTCAGATTTACAGTAACCTGTCATCAGCCCTCCTCACTCATCACAGCCTCAAAAAATTTTTAAAAAAAAAGTGAATTTATAAATATGATAAAAACACTTGCATAAAAATGTTTAGTTCTTTAAAAAAAGATTTTATTTATGTATT
This sequence comes from Leptonychotes weddellii, assembly GCF_054177405.1. Taxonomy (NCBI): domain Eukaryota; kingdom Metazoa; phylum Chordata; class Mammalia; order Carnivora; family Phocidae; genus Leptonychotes; species Leptonychotes weddellii. The sequence continues at coordinate 2,430 of NW_027676756.1, forward strand.
TATTTATTTGAGAGAGAGAGGATGAGTGCACAAGGGCAGGGAGGGAGAGGGACAAGCAGACTCCACGCTGAGTGCAAAGGCTGATGCTGGGCTCAATCTCGTGAACCTGAGATCTTGACCTGAGCTGAAATCAAGAGTCAGATGCTTAAACGAATGCACCATTAGGTGCCCCAAAAATGTTTAGTTCTAATCTACCAAATGTAATGGCTCTCAAGATTTCATTCATTTCAACAATAATTATTTAAAGAATAAACTATAGCTTTTCATCTTTTAATAATTTAATGCTCAGTTATCTTGGTTCCTGGCTCACATATTTAAAAAACTAATGATTTTATATGGTACAAAAGGGACACAAATCTAATTGCCTAATGACCACATTACCTCTGAACACAACCATTTTTCTATAAAATGGTTAAATATTGTCTTTCTCTTTTATAAATTATAGCTCGTTTCTTTTGAAAGAAATAAGTGCAGTAGGAGAGAATATTATTGTCATATTTCATTAGGCAATTCGGAAATAACCATTCTGTGGTGGGTTCTTGTTTTTTTTTGTTTGTTTTTGTTTTTTTGGTTGAATATAGCTGTTGTCATGCTTTATCATATCTCTCCAAAAACTACTGAGTAGTCATTAAATAATGCCTACCTCAAGTCATGCTCCCAAGGAATCAATTTTATGATGAAGTAAATTGAAAATTGTCTGAATATAAGAAATATTTTTTAAAAAAGAAATAATCGTTTTTTAAACAATGTGTTTTTAAAAGAATACCTCTATGTGAATGGAAGAATTAAACAATCATATATTTTTCTTTTTGTGTGCATTTGAGCATCAATTGATCATGGTTGCCTAAATTAAATATTATTGTGACTACAAAATGATGATTTCTCTAACCATGTCATTCCTTATATACGTATTTGTTGGCATTTTTCTGTAAAGAAAAGTCTTCTGTCCCACACCACTTCTTTTAGTATTAAACTTATGATTTCATGTATTCAGTACAGTGTATGCATTATATTTTTATGCTGATTTGGCGCAATTTGACCATTAGATGCCCCTTCGAGCTGGTTCTCTGTCCTTTTGCTATGATTCTATTAATTTTTTAGCACCTCCTTGCTTTCTCCATAATAAGACTGAATGGTTTTATCTTGTACTTTCCCTACCTTAGTTCTGAAAGCTGCTAATTCCCTAATAATTTGTGGTTTATTTTAGTGGACAACAGTATTTAGAAACCAAGAGTTAACCTCTAGTTGTGCATATTGATAGTGGGATGTCATTGTTTCTAGGCTCCCTCTGTGAGCAGAAGGGAAGTTAAGTCAAGGGTTCACACTAAGTCAAGATACCACCAATTCAAACCCAACATTCTGAGTCCTCCCTATCTATCATTCAATATTTGTGTCTCCCATCTCCCATTATGAGAACCTTAGTTACAAATATATTTAATACTTATGGATTTTCTCTATCTTACAGTGCCTTTAGAATATAGGTTCATAATTACACAACTAATACCACTTACTAAGAGCAAATCTACTATGTAGAGTTCAAAATTCCCTTGCAGTTCTTTCTGTCCTTATAGTTTATCTCATTAATGGTTTACGGTCAGAGTCCGTTTGAATAAAGATCCTTTGAATCTTTATTAATATTGATTCAAAGTTAGTGGAATGAAACAAAGGGAAAAATTTGATGGAGTGTATTTATTATGGCAGCAAAATCTGGAACATTTAGAACAGATCTCATTTTGCTCATCTCTGAATCTCACCTCAAGCATTTCTATTAATGCGTGAACCCAGTAACCTTCCAAAACAAACAAACTAAAAATTTTGCCTAAGTTAGAAAGAATTGGTTTTGTTGCAATCAAGGAATTTGATTCAACACAAATGAGGTACTCATAGCAGGACTAGTTAATATTCCCTAACCACATACATGCTTTTTTGTTGTCCTGCTCACTTACACTATCCCCTCCATCATAAATTTTTGTCTCCCAGTATCCAGAGAGTTAAATGTATGGTTACTGGAGCCAGACTCCTGAGTTTGGATCCTTCTTCATCCACTTAAATAGCTACAAGTTATGTCACCTTAACTTCTTTTAAACTGAATTTTTCACCAGCCTGAATTTCACCATTATAAAATGATGATAATAAAAGCACTTAACTTATAAGGTTGTTATGATGATAGTAAGTTAATAAGTGTAATACTATCTGACACATTTATGAATGTCACAAAGTGATTATAAGCAACCGAAATGCACGACTTTCTACTTCTCTGATTCCTATTGTGATTTCTGTTAACATAAAATATATTTGGTCTTTTAATATTATATTTCCTAACAGTGCTAGACACAGAGTAGATGTTTCAAAAATACATGTTAAAATGAATTAATTTTACATTTGTTGACATAGTATTTAATTTTACTTCCCATAAGGACAAATCCTGTGCAATACGCATAATCATTTTCAATAATACTTGTTAAATTTAACTTAATAGAGACACAAAAGTGCTATATATCACTCTGGTGAAATAAAACTTTGATCCCATATAAATAGAAAAGGGTCTCATTTAACCAAAATCTGGGAGTAAATTGCTTACGTTATTTAGTCCATTCTAGGCCTGAAAATTTTTACTGTGATAATCAGATAAGTTTCATCCAGTTTGATATCTGATAGACTCTTTTTATGGAAAGGATTAAAAAAAGTATAGTATTTGTTGAGAATTACTGAGCCAAATTATAGTTTTTGAGCTATATATGATCTCTTATATGTGCATATAAAATTATCAGTGGGCTCTAATATATAGCCTTTTTCTAGTCTCAGAAAGAAACAGATAATAACCCACTACCAATATGTCCTTTTCATTCCTAATGTAATCAATATAAAATTATTGAGATATTTTAACTATTTTCATAGTAAGTGCTTGAAGTCTAATGTGTATATTATAGCCACTGCCCATCTTAATTTGGACTGACGATATTTCAAGGGCTCACTCATGACAGGTAACTAGTGGCTACTATGTTGGACATGGAAGACTTAGTGTCTTAACATTTGTTTATGTTCTTGCTCAAAATAAAGCCTTTGAACACTGTTTTTTGTCTGTTTCCTTGTTCTCCCTATTGATATCTACTGAAGTTTTGCTTTAGACTAGGAAACTATCCAATTCAAGATGGTTAACTGCTATTCAGTTCATGAAATCATTTTTGTTCTGCTGAATTTCTCTGTCTTATATCTGTGCTACTCCAGTAGATGTTGTATTCTTGGCAATTGCTTTTTATCTACATGCTTTAAAAAGAAATAATTTAAATAATTTTTAGTGGAAAAAAGAATGGCCCAAATCTGTAATAATCCTATGAAGCACTTCTAAATAACACTATTAAATATCCTCCTAGAAGAAAGTTAAGTGACATTATCTTATAATCACTTCCCAGGAAGAATAAATTTGATCCAATTTGAGCTCATCCAACTCTCCAAAATGTAAATTAATAATTTAGCTTTCTAGAATATTTAAAACAATTAATGTGTAGTTCTGACCAGCAGGTTTTGTTACTTACTCAGCCCAATTTGAATAGTCTCTTACTGAAATTGGTCACCATGACCTCTCTCATTTGAGATTAACAGACCCTCTCAAATACTGTTTTTAAACTTTAGAATGGTAGAATTTTTTTAAATAAAATATTTAAAGATGAAATCTAATCTTTGAAGAGAGAAAACAAGACTTCAATTCTCTTTCTCTTATTAATTCCCTCTGAGGCTTCAGAGAAACTCTCTATGGCATCCCCGTGGTGATGCAAAATACAGTGAGAAAATAAATAGTTTAGAGCAGTTAAGAATAAAATCACATTCAAATTTTGAATTAGGTTTCTCTCTTACTTCTTCAATCTTAGAAATTCATGTACACAAAGAGAAAATCTCCATTTTACTCCAAATCCCCCACGAGCAGTTGTAACCACATATGATATCCAAAACCAGATCCTATCCCGTTAAATATAATCTGCAGAGCTATACTTATGTATACTAACTATAATAGGAGCCATCACACAAAATTTTTTTAAAAAAAAATACTGTACAAAGTGGGGAAATAAAGTTGGCTATAACTAATGCCAATAATAACATGCGTTCTGAGATCAAAAACTCTACTTTTAAGAGCATTTATTGCTATTAATTTTCTTCACTATTTGATAAATGACTCCCTTCGGTAGAGCTATCCTAGTAAGTTAGTGGAAATATGATTTTGTTCAAAATACTATTTGGTTTCAATTCCATGGTTCAAAAAAAATCTTTAAAGAAATGTCAGATTTGTTAAAAAATAATTCAAATTAGTAAAAGATTTTTATATATTCAGTTCATGTTTCTAGGAAAATATTAAAGACTATTTTTATTCACATTATTATAGGAATTTAAACATACAAAAATACACTTAAAATATAATTTTTCATGTGTTTTTCTATCGTACTTTGAAGCAAAACGTCAGAATACAAAAACTATGTGTAAATAGTTGTTTATATGTACAGGTTTCTTTGAAATTGTTAACTTGTCATAAAAAAGAAAAGCAAAAATTAAAGGGATATACATTAAATGAGGAAAAAATCTGTTTCAGGTAGCAGAGGCTTAATAAACAATTTTTTTAAATGATGAAACATAGAATGATCTTCATAAGTACTGTTTTGAAATACTGGCCTCCACAATCAATATTTATTTAGTTCTTAACATTGTATGCTGTGTATCTCCTACTGAAGAGGTAAAAAAAAAAAAAAGGTATAAAGCTTATTCTCAGTCCTCAGGAAGATTATAAGCATATTCTTGAATTTATATTTACTTTCATATGGTGGCACTATTGAGGAAGATGTAAAGGGATTCTGAGAACAAAACTAAAAGCAGGCCTTCCTCCCTCCCTGCTTCCTCTCCACTCTCTATTTCTCTCTTGAACCAAATAGCTTCTGAGGCTGTCAGAGTGAATGATTCAGGAGTTCTGGGGTCTGTTGGAGTCTCTATTGAGAACAAGTGCACTATTAACTTGTGGGAGAGGGGTGTGTTTGGAGACCACTCTGGGAGAGACACTATATTGCAAAGCCACAATTCACTGTCTGCACATGAATTTATTCCTAGAGATCTGCAGATGCCCTTAGGAATAGAATAATATCAGGCGGTTCAACCATGCCTAGTTTTTCTGACTCTAAAAAGGTAGTTAAGAATTGGAAGGAGTTACTATGTTGTTTCTGCTTCTTAAAATGGAAAGGTAGAAGAATGAAGCAGAGGAAATCGGAGGGGTAGACGAAC
>NW_027676757.1:0-381 GCF_054177405.1 Leptonychotes weddellii
GCTCCTTTGGTATAAGGTTAGGTCACTTATCTGAGATTTTTCTTGCTTCTTGAGGTAGGCTTGTATTGCTATAAACTTCCCTCTTAGAACAGCTTTTGTTACATCCCAAGGTTTTGGATTATTGTGTTTTTCTTTTCATTTGTCTTCATGTATTTTTTTATTTCCTCTTTGATTTCTTGGTTGACCCACTCATTGTTTAGTAGCATTATTTGGTCTCCATGTATTTCTGTTCTTTCCAGATTTTTTCTTGTGATTAATTTCTAGTTTCATACTCTTGTGTTTGGAAAGATGCATGATATGATTTCAATCTTTTTGAGTTTATTGAGACAATAAGTTTATTCAATCTTTTTGAGTTTTGTGGTCTAACATGATCTATTCTGG
>NW_027676758.1:0-381 GCF_054177405.1 Leptonychotes weddellii
TATACCAAAAATAAGGTTAACTACTCTGAAGGGATAGAATATGACTCTAAAAATGAAAAATAAAAAAGATTTTTTAAAAAAGGGGATTGATAAGATGTTGGATGAAAAAGGCAAAAAGAAAAATTCAAGAAAAAAAAAGGAAGTTAAAAAAATTAACTTTGAAAGACTAAAGAATCATGGAAAAAAAGCTATGAATTCTATGTGCAGTATTCCCCTAGCTCTGGAGTTCTGACGTTCTCATTGATCGGTAAACTTGGTCTTGGCTGGCTGTTCTTGCTGATCTTCTGGGGGAGGGGCCTGTTGCCGTGGTTCCCAAATGTCTTTGCTGGAGGCAGAATTGCCCCGCCCTTGCCGGTCCAGGCTAAGTAATCTGCTAGGGTT
>NW_027676759.1:0-381 GCF_054177405.1 Leptonychotes weddellii
GTGGATCCAACAAGACAATCTTTAGGGAAACTTCTGATGATGGAAGGGAATATGCAAAATATTATCTATTAATTTTTAAAGTTATTTCAAATGGTGTGTCTTGTTCCCCTATGACAATTCCTATACCGAAAACTGTAAATAAAATTTCCTAGATTTGAAGGACCTTGTACTAGTCATGAGAAAAAAAGAAATTAGGTAGGGCGCCTGGGTGGCTCAGTCGTTAAGCGTCTGCCTTCGGCTCAGGTCATGATCCCAGGGTCCTGGGATCGAGTCCCACATCGGGCTCCCTCCTCGGGGGGAAGCCTGCTTCTCCCTCTCCCCCTCCCACTGCTTGTGTTCCTGCTCTCGCTATCTCTGTCTCTGTCAAATAAATAAATAAAA
>NW_027676760.1:0-381 GCF_054177405.1 Leptonychotes weddellii
GCAAGAACACACAGCCTCATAGCGATTCCCAGATTGCAAGTGAAATCTGAATGCCTGGCCACTTCTCTGACAAACCGCTACCCTTGGGAAGGAAAGTTTTCAAACTCTGGGGGCAAACAGCTCCATCCTCCTGAACAACAGGGCGACTTTAGGTGTGGGAGTGCTTAACTGCAGCAAGCCAATGCAGGTGCAACGGGAAAAGCTTCCCGAGTCTTCCGGACCACGGCTTTCAGCCAGGGAGCCTTCTGTGCCCAGCACAATCCCAGGCCTGTCGCTTGCCTTGATCACGTCCCTCTGCGACTGACCCCTCCAGATGGGCTCTGTTGAAAGCCCTTGCTTGCCTGGGCTGGCAGCCCTGTCCGCATCATCTCTGATAAATGG
>NW_027676761.1:0-381 GCF_054177405.1 Leptonychotes weddellii
GCTGCTGGTCCACATTTTGAGAACTACTGCCTTAAGGAATTAGCTGCCTCATTTTTTTTTTTAACTTTAAATAAATCAGGTTATATATATTTAAAAATATGCAAAAAGTCCAGTTTATTTTCTAAAGGAGCTACCTATGTAATTCAGCACTTTCTTTTTGATAGCTCATGAATACTACCTAAGGGAAACAAAATTTTTTATTCATGCAATGGCATATGTTTAAAATCAGGACTATCAAGTTAAAGCAGTAGCAGAAAATCTTCCTTCCCTTTGTTATATATAAAATCAAAAGACCTCTGGTTTCTTGCAGTGTAAGAATGCCATTTTTATCCTTGATGATAGATTCCTTTTCCAAGTGAATCAGAATCAAAGAGGAAAGCA
>NW_027676762.1:0-381 GCF_054177405.1 Leptonychotes weddellii
CTTCTTTTTTTTTTTTTTTGAGAGAGAGTGGGGGAGAGGTGCAGGGGAGAGAGAGAGAGTCTTAAGCAGGCTCCACAGCCAGTGTGGAGCCCAATGTGGGGCTCGACCCTGAGAGCATGATTTGAGCTAAAATCAAATTGGAAACTCAACCAACTGAGCCCCCAGGCGCCCCTTCTCTTCTTTTGATTACATTTTCTTTCATAATTGGCTCTCACTTTACTTTCTGAATTTTGATTTCTCTCATTCCTCTGACACTATTTTCCTTTACTTTCCTTTCTTTGTTTTCTCCATAGAATTTGAATAGTTGTTGTCTTAGGCTATTTGGGCTGCTGTAACAAATATAACATACTCTGGGTGATTTAAATGACAAACATTTATTTC
>NW_027676763.1:0-381 GCF_054177405.1 Leptonychotes weddellii
GGAGAGAGAGAGCACAAGCAGGGGGAGTGCAGGCAGAAAGAGAGGGAGAAGCAGGCTCCCCACTGAGCAAGGAGCCCAATGCAGGGCTCAATCCCAGGATCCTGGGATCATGACCTGAGCCAAAGGCAGACACCTAATGACTGAGCCACCCAGGTGCCCCACTAGAGAGATAATTTTAACATATAAACCAAATCATGTTATTCTTCAGCTTGCCAGTTGTTTCCCATATCACTTAGGATAAAATGTAAAGTACTTTTCAGGGCCTCCAACCCTACATAATGGCTCTTAGCTACCTTTGTGATGTCATCTCCTAGCTCTTTCCCCCTATCTTTTTCCACACCTGTTACACTAGCCCCTCACTGTTCATGAATACCCCAAGCA
>NW_027676764.1:0-381 GCF_054177405.1 Leptonychotes weddellii
ACCTAGTAATCTTGAAGGTTTAACAAGCACCCTTAGATTCCATGATGGGTTATCCTTTCTCTGTTTATCTATAGGTCATGCTTTCTCTCCTGGAAAGAGCTGCATGCCACAAAACAGAACAGACCGTTTTGCACAACCCCTAGGCACTAAGGAACCAGACCCCCTTGCACAACCTCCCAGCACTGTGGTAACATCTGTAGCTGCACCATCGAGTGTGCATGTAGTCAAGAAACGTTTCAGACCTCTGTACTCCCTTTATTGGTGAACTGCCCTAAAGTTTTTATTTTTATTTTTTTTAAAGGTTTTTATTTATTTGACAGAGAGATAGCACAAGTAGGCAGAGTGGCAGTCAGAGGGAGAGAGAGAAGCAGGCTTCCTGCT
>NW_027676765.1:0-381 GCF_054177405.1 Leptonychotes weddellii
CCAGGCGCCCCTCCCAGGCACTGTTAATACCACTATGGTCTGTGGCCTTCATTCACAGATTTAGGAAATGATAAATTTCACTGGAGTCTAAAGAAAATAACGTGCAATTTTTTTCATATCCAAGTTCATGGTGTACCCTCCCCACGATTCTATCCACAGATCTGTTAGGGGTCAGTCCATAGGGCCCTTGCACATTGCTAGGGCCCAGGGCCGTTGTTCAACATGAGAAGTGAATAAACTCAATCCAATAACAAACAATGGGATTCTAAACATCTGAATATAATCCACAAGCTATTTTTATGCTTGCTAAGCACGGACTGGTTATTTCTTTTTTTTTTTTTTAAAGATTTTATTTATTTATTTGACAGAGAGAGACACAGC
>NW_027676766.1:0-381 GCF_054177405.1 Leptonychotes weddellii
TCTGGTCCTTCACTGCCTGGTACCTGCCCCCGGGGTGATCTGGGCAGGGAATAGCGGCCCAGAGTGTGGGAGCCAGGTGAAGGAGATTTGGGGGCTGTGGGCTCTGGACTGCCTGGCTTGCATGTGAAAGGCCTGCACCCAGGTGTGTGGTTTACTCTGAAGTGAGCTGCTTGCCCTCTCCGGGAACTGGCTAATACTGTGGTGTGACCAGTCTGTCTGCAGTCAGCAAGGTACCCCATGTCAAAGCATCAGAATACAGAAAATAAAGACATGGTTGATACATTTGGCTTATCGGTATGAAATTTTTATATGCAAAGGACAGCAGGCCTTTTGGGTTTATTTTTTTTTGCCACGAGGACACACTTAAGACCTTGCTCGGTC
>NW_027676767.1:0-7690 GCF_054177405.1 Leptonychotes weddellii
TCAGATTCTCAAAGAGGGGATAGTCCATATCAAAATCAAGCCACACAGGTGTATCAGTCAGGAATCAGGTGAGGAAATAAATCACTTCCAATGTTTAAAAACAGAATGCATTCAGCACAAAGATTAGGTGATGACCAAACCCCTGGAAGGGAGAGGAGTGCACTGAAAGCTTGCTTTCATGAATGACTCCCAGAACACTCTCAGGGCAGTCATCCCTTCCATCACCCTCACGCAGGTTGAGTTCTAGGACTTACTACTCAAGCTATAATCCAGGTATCAGAGAACTGGGACAAGGAGGCTATTGCCATCACTCCAACCTGGACGCTGGCATGTGAAACTCTGCCACAGCTCTCTCCACAGTTTCCCCTCAGAATCCGTGCACCTGAGGAGGGGACATTGGCATCTCATAGCTTTGCTGGCCAGAAGCAAACAGCAAAAAGCAACAAGAATGTGGCACAATCCCACCTCACTTCCACTTTTCAAATCTCACAGAAATGGATCTAAGTGGCAGGACCTAATATGCACCCAGAATCCTAGCTGCATGCAATCTGGGAAGCGTAACCTTATCTTTTCAGCCTCTGTAGCACAGAAAGGACCTCTGGAGTAGATGCTGAGAGTCTGTCAACCATATCCTGCACAGAGATTCTAGTACGTCACCTCTAGGATATCATCATCATCTCTGTTATGGGCAGAACTGTTTTTGTTCTCCCTGCTATCCATGCCCCCTTCTTCTAATGATGGTCTCCTGATTTTCCTTTGGAGACCCACCTCTCCTACTTGCAGTCCATGTGGTCGGGTGAGGCTTATCCCAGACCCCAGTCCCAGGGCAACTAGTGCACTTCATCTCCTGTTCTTGCTCAGTATGTAGTCACTCAGAGAATATGTAAAGGGATGTGATATCATCTTTCTGGAGACACCAAGAAGAGAAGGGACAGCCATTTATCTTGGACCGTGGAGACATTTACCAACCTAGAAGCTGGGGACAAAGTATTGATTCTTGTTGCTTTCTGTGCTAAGATTTGTCAGTTGTCTGGCCTGGATGATGCAGACAAACAAATCATTCACAGATATCTTCAGAATTTCCAACTATCTACAAAGAAGACAATCTTGATTTAAACTATTCTGCCCTTTAATTAAATGAAGCCTTAGGCCATAGTCTCAATAGTTTATTTGGAAAATGTGGTCCCCATAACACCTTTACACTCAGCCTAAACTTTCCCCCTAACACACACACACACACATACTTCCTAGCTCGACCTCTCATTTTCTCTTACTCACTTGTTCCTAGGTGAGATGTCTATTCCTTAACACCAACCTCCACAGATGCTGGGTCACTCATCTTTCCAGGAATTGAGCACAAGAACACCCAGTTAAAAGAAAGATGAAAGAGGGGCAGAGAATAATTACCTGCTGAAGGAATTCCTGGTGACTCTGTATATCTGGAGACACAGAACTGCTTTCCATGGCCCTCAGTCCTCTTTGGCTGAGAATCTGGGCAGTCAGTAATGGAAATAGCTGTGAATGAGACCAGAGATCTGGCTCTTAACCTGGACAGCCAAGTGACCCTGGGTAATCTCTCGGTCTCAGTTTCTCATTTGTAAAATAGATAGGGTAGATCCACTTATTTTCTAGCTTTGATGGCTTATAGCCAGATACAGGGTCAGTGTTGATTTCAGAGTAGAATGACACAAGGTGTAAGACAGTTGGCTTTAGAAAAACCCCATTTGTGAAGAAGACAAATGGAATTATATTAAAGCAAGGGCTCTGAGCTAGGAGTCAGGAAACCTGGACTCTGTACTTGCTGCATCATAAACTAAGTATCACTGGGCAGGTCACCTGGTGTCTCTGTGCTGTAAAGGGAGAGGCTTGGAGAAGATGATGTCTGATGGGCTTTCCAGCTCTGAGGTCCTATAAGAGCCAATGATCCAAAGTCACCAAGAAGGTGTCAGCCCTAATATTTTGCTGGGGAAGTAAATCAGAAAGGAAAGTGAATGCCCTCAGTGGCCGAAGGGGCTGCATCTGAGAGGTTTGATCCCCTGCTGTGTTCGTAGGAGGCTTCCCTCCCGGTTGTTCTACCCTCACTCCCAGTGTCCAGGTTTAAGGGCAGGAGCTGGTACATCTGAGGCCCAAAGCCAGCTGAATGAGCAGGACCTTGAGTTCTGCTGAGTCCTCCCATGGCTGGAGTCCAAGGGCTGAAGACCGAAATTTCCTAGCAGCTTATCAGCGCCCATTACTAGCCCAGCCCAGGTGACTACTTGGCAGCGGACTTTGGTTATTTCCCCTCCTCCCAAAAAGTGCCCCTTTGAATGGTACACTGGTCCATGCCAGACCCCACACTGCAGGCGACTTGTGACCTCCAAGTCTGGCTGTAGTGAAGGTCAGTAAAGAGCAAACCTCCTTGAAGATTTTCCAGGCTGAGCCACTTCAGAGAGGTGTCACAAGGGGGCAAGGCCCACTCTTGAAAACAATGTGGACTAAGGATGGCTGGTAGGAATAGAAAAGGGGCTCCTGCGGGGGGAGGAGGCAGAGGCAACGAAGGGCAGGGGACAAGAATAGAGAACTCTGGAGTTACCTCAAAAGAAGAGCAGGGCTGGGGCACCTGGGTGGTGCAGCTGATTAAGCGTCTGACTCTTGGCTTCAGCTCAGGTCATGATCTCAGGGTCATAGGATCGAGCCCCTGCATGGGGCTCCCCGCTCAGGGGGGCATCTGCTGGGGATTCTCTCTCCCTCCCCCTCTGCCCCTCCCCCTGCTCCCCCTTAAAGTGAATAAATAAATCTTTTAAAAAAAAGAAGAAGAAGAAGAGCAGGGTTTGTAAAGTGAAAAGAGGCATAGAGTCCAAGAAGTCTATTTCACTGCAGGTAGAACTTATGTGCGTAACAGATTAGAATGTGTAAAATAATATGTTCCAAATAGCCTAATTACATATGCTACCTTTCAGCGTTTCTCCCCCCTGCCCCGATTTAGAAAGTAATGTAAGGTAAAAAATATGGAAAAGAGTAACTAAGAAAAATCAGCATAATCCTACCACCTACTGATAACCACTATTAATATGTTGGTGAGTTTCCTTCTGGTCCTTTATTTTATGCATATGTACACTGTATAATTTTTTAAAAGACAATACTATATATGCTTTTTTCTAATCTGTTCTTTTCACTGAGCATTATATCATGAACATTTTTCTTCTCAATCAACACTGATTCCTGTAATCATTTTTAATGATGGCATGTAGTTTGATCATATGGATATGCTATTTTTATGCAAAAATCCTTTATTACTAGATATTTAAACAATGTCTATTTTGAACTATTATAAACATGCTTCTTTGAACATCCTAGCATATACATCTTTCCTTTAGATAAATTCCCAAAAGTGGAGGTGCTAGGTCAAAGTGTTGTATATATATTGATATATTGACAAATTTCCCTGCAGAAAGATTGTACCAATTTATTTTCTACCACCAGTGTCTAATGCTTGATCACCCTTGAGTTAACAGCTTTGGCACTTTTTTGTATTAAGACCATGTATTAAAGGGCGCCCGGGTGGCTCAGTTGGTTAAGCATCTGCCTTTGGCTCGGGTTGTGGTCTCAGGGTCCTGGGATTGAGCCCCGCGTTGGGCTCCCTGCTTGGCTGGGAGTCTGCTTCTCCCTCTCTCTCTGTGCACGTGCTTTCTCTCTCTCTCAAATAAATAAATAAAAATCTTTAAAAAAAAGACCATTAAGTCACATAACGTGGCCATACATCTCTTCTTTAACATAGAAATTATACAAGTTTTATCCTTTGACTCAGTAGTTCCGCTTCTGGGAAAATATTTAAAGAAAGTATCTGAGGGCGCCTGGGTGGCTCAGATGGTTAAGCGTCTGCCTTCGGCTCAGGTCATGATCCCGGAGTCCTGGGATCGAGTCCCGCATCGGGCTCCCGCTCTGCGGGGAGTCTGCTTCTCCCTCTGCCTCTCTCTCTCTCTCTCTCTCATGAATAAATAAATAAAATCTTTAAAAAAAAAAAAAAAGAAAGTATCTGAATTACAAGCATACAAAAAGTATATGCTGATAGGTAGGTAGATAGATAGATAGATAGATAGATAGATAGATAGATAGACAATAGATTTGGGGGCTTGGGGACTATCTGAGTAAACCAACTGCCTTGCACGATCGTCACTGTCCTGAGCATTGAAAAGGACATCCTTGTGTCAGGGCCTTCTCCCTATCTTTGCTCCAGGGGAGGAGGGGCAGGCGATTACTCATTGCTCCTTGGACAGTGCTGCTGTTATTCCAAGGTTGGACCCCCTGCTTATACTGCTCTCTCTATGCTCAGCCTCCAGAAACCCCCCCTTCCTCAAAGACATGAGGCCTAGGGTCATCCACAGTTGTCTGCCCCACCCTGTCTGCCAAAGGTCACTGGTGACATATGCCTAAGTATTTTTGCAGCACTATTCATGAGGCAGGATAATAATCTGAGATGATAATTAGTGGGGTTTTTTTCTATTTCCCCAAATTCTTTTTAATCCAAGCCTACCATCCTTCCTTTTAGATTGTAAGGCTTGAAGCCACCTAAAGAATTTGCTGGTACAGGACTCCAGAAGAAATTCAACAAAATTTCAGCATTTAAACTCACCAGCCATGGGTCTAAGTGTGAGACTGAGAGCAAGAGGAAGAGACCTGTCAAAACACGTCCACACGCCTCCTCCACTCCGGCGAAGATAAGACTCTGTGGGAGAGGAAGACAGGGACAGGTGGAGGATTCCAAGCAGAAGAGGGACAGCAGGAGCTGTGCACCTGGCTGCGATTCTGAAGTTCCGGAAACCACCCAGTTCATCGGGGATCGGAAAGACTTGATTCCTGGGCCAGGACTTGGCAGGCAACAAGCCTTCTTGGCAAATCTCCCAGCAGTACAGCACAGATTCTACGGGATGGAAATGAGAGCTTGGCCTGACAAGGCTTGAGACCAGGAATAGATTCTCCCAGATTCTACTCCTCGTGGGCGGGAGTGGGGAAGGGGCCCCTGGACGGGTTAGGAGGATGCCATGTGGGCAGATGAGGATGTGGCTACACATGAGCAGATGGTCCGCACAGAGGGGGACCCTTCCCACTCCCACACCACCATCACTGCAGCCTGTCTATGAGCGAGTGGGACACGGCTGGCCTGCCACGTTGAAATAGGAGGCCACCACGGGACAGAGCAGATGAAGATCAAGAAGAGGTTGTCCCCTCCCCACTTACTTCTTGCTGACATTTCCAGATGTCTCTCAGAAACAGAGAGGTAAAGAGCTGGGAAGAGCAGAAAGATTCTGAGTATGACTGAGTTTACCTGGAAGGGACCTAATTATGTTTTTTGTTTCTACAGACTTGAGGTTTAAGAAGGAAATTTAGTTCAGTTATAAGAAACCAAAGTTAGGGGCGCCTGGGTGGCTCAGACGTTAAGCGTCTGCTTTCGGTTCAGGTCATGATCCCAGGGTCCTGGGATCGAGCCCCGCGTCGGGCTCACTGCTCTGCGGGAAACCTGCTTCTCCCTCTCCCATTCCCCCTGCTTGGATTCCCTCTCTCGCTGTATCTAGCTCTGTCAAATGAATAAACAAAATCTTTAAAAAAAAAATTTCATGGAGCTGTGAAGTTTGAACCTCCCTTTACCATAGTGAAAAATTGGGAAAGCTGGAGCATTAAGAAGAGGGGAACATTGAAGAGTTATGCAATCATTTACTGTTTATAAATACTATACAATAATATAAAAATGTTTATGATATAATGTTAAGTGAAAAAGCAGGATACAAAAATGTATGTTCTTTTTGATTACAATGTATAAAAGAAAATCCTCAAATATATAGTGAAATAAAATTCAAAAAGTAAATATACAAAAACGTTAAGTGGTTATCTTTGGGTGGGAAAACTGTAGGGAATTTTTTTCTTCTTTCTGCTTTTTCTTAATTCTCCTCCATGAGCACATTTTTCTTTTTTTTTTTTAAGATTTTATTTATTTATTTGAAGGGGGGATGGAGAGAGAGAGAGAGGATGAGCAGAGAGGGAAAGGAGAAGCAGACTCTCCACTGAGCGGGCAGCCTGACACAGGGTTCCATTCCAGGACCCCAGGATCATGACCTGAGCGAAAGTCAAACACTCAACTGACGGAGCCACCCAGGCACCCCAGCACATTTTTCTTTATAATGAAATTTATATATTTAATTGTGTGTGCGTGTGTATTAGTTTAAGCATGGCTTGATCCATAGCCTAGAGCCTTTTTGAAATTGAAATATAGTTGACTTAATTTTTATTTATTATTATTATTAGTTTATTTATTTATTTATTTTGGGTACAATGGCCTAGAGCTTTGAAGAGGATGGAGAAAAGGGGGAGGAAGGTAAAAGG
Organism: Leptonychotes weddellii; assembly: GCF_054177405.1. NCBI lineage: Eukaryota > Metazoa > Chordata > Mammalia > Carnivora > Phocidae > Leptonychotes > Leptonychotes weddellii. Next base: position 6,358 of record NW_027676767.1, read on the forward strand.
AATTTTCTGGGCCCTGTTTAACTGTCCTGCTGAGTGACTAAGTTGGTCATCAATTGTCTCCTTCTTCTTGCCTGGTAAGTCAATGTTGGATGATGTCATGGACAGAATGAGCCAAGAAATGACAGGCTATGATGAATGGGAGCCTCTGTTCATGGGAAATACAGGAAAGCCCATATAGTTGAAATATGAAGTCAGTGTTTCTCAAAGTGTGATCTTCGGATCAGCAGAGTCAGCACTGTGTTTTAGAAATGCAACCTCTCTGGCCCCACCCCAGACCTAGTGAATCACCACTCAGGGAGTGGGCCTAGTGAGGTGCCTTTTAACAAGCACTTCAGGGGATTCGGATGCCTGCTAAAGTTTGAGAACTATGTTCTTTTTTTAAATTTAATTTTATTTTTATGATTGGGTTTTTAAAATATTTTTTTTTCTTTAAAGATTTTATTTATTTATTTGAGAGAGAGAGTGAGAGAGAGAAAGAGCACAAGAGGGGGGAGCAGGAGAGGGAGAAGCAGACTCCCTGCCGAGCAGGGAGCCCGATGTGGGACTCGATCCCGGGACTCCAGGATCATGACCTGAGCCGAAGGCAGTCGCTCAACCAACTGAGCCACCCAGGCGCCCTGGGTTTTTAAAATATTTTTTAAAATTTTTGAGTAGTTTTAGTTTTAGAGAAAAATTGCAAAAATAGTACAGAGAGTTCCACATACCCCCCCCCAGTACCCAGTTTCCCCTATTATCAACATCTTACATTAATATGATCTATTTGGAGAACCACTTTTCTAATGAATAATCTCTGAAGAGCTCTTTAAATTAGTCACTGGGGTAGGTATCAGTCCCAACGCTGGGAGCTAAGAGAGGTGCTTATCATCACCATCACCACTATTCACATTTGAGTAAGACTTTAAGATGGGTCATTTCATTGGATTCTCAATAGAAGCCTTTGAAATCAGCTAAGGAAGTTATCCCCATTCTACAGATGAAAAATCCAGGGATCAAAAAGATTAAATGATTTGTCCATGATCACACAACTAATAATAATTGATATTTATTGAGCTTTTCCAATAGACTAAGTTTTATTGATAATATATCAATAATATAATCAACAGCTAATATATATTACCTCATTTAAACCTCACACAAATCTTCCTTTTTTTAAATTTTATTTTATTATATTAGTCACCATACATTACATCATTAGTTTTTGATGTAGTGTTCCATGATTCATTGTTTGAGTATAACACCCAGTGCCCCTTGTAGAACGTGCCCTCCTTAATACCCATCACCAGGCTAACCCATTTCCCCATGCCCTCCCCTCTAAAACCCTCAGTTTGTTTTT
>NW_027676768.1:0-381 GCF_054177405.1 Leptonychotes weddellii
TTTTTATTTTAACCTTGTTTAAGCCTCAAGAAACCCTGTGAGAAATTATCATCCTGATATTTAGAGAAGAAAGTGAAGCTCAGAGAGGTTGCTCAAGGTCAATTGCTGGTAAGTACTGGAGAAAAGATTTGAACCTACAAGAAATCTGTACTCTATGTAAGCTCTTAAGTAGATTCCCTGCCATAATTTTACTGTAATTCCCTGTCCCTTTTGCAAGTAGGGACACAATAGGAAACTGAATTTATTTATTTATTTTTTTAATTTTTTATTGTTATGTTGATCACCATACATTAGATCATTAGTTTTTGATGTAGTGTTCCATGATTCATTGTTTGTGCATAACACCCAGTGCTCCATGCAGAATGTGCCCTCTTTAATACC
>NW_027676769.1:0-381 GCF_054177405.1 Leptonychotes weddellii
TTGGAGGGCAAAAAGTCTGCTTTATTTTATTTCATTATTTCTGGGGGTGGCTGCGCCACCGTCGGGGCCATCGGGCTCAGCGCTGGGAGAAGGCGGCCTCGGGGTCGCAGGCGGGCTCGGCGCGGCAGCCGTCTGCAAGGAGAGACGCCGGGTCAGCGCCCGCCCCGCCGGCTCCCGTCCCCGCCCCCGCCCGGCCCCCGGCTCACCCGGGCTGCAGCAGATGCCGGCGGCGGCGCAGCGGCCCCCGCTCCCGCACGGCTGGTGGCCCGACTGGCAGGGCGACGGCAGGTAGTTCTCCTCCTGGCAGCGCAGCGCCTCGGCCGTGCCCACGAAGCAGCCCAGCTCGTCGCCGCAGCAGATGCTGGGCCCGAAGCAGCGCCC
>NW_027676770.1:0-381 GCF_054177405.1 Leptonychotes weddellii
AAGAAACACTGTCTAAACTAATGACCTAACAGTATGTTTTCAAGGCAGAAAAACATTTTGTTACAATAGTCCTGTAAGTAGTAAGTAAATTTTGTTTTCTTTTAGCTGTTCTAAAGGTCATCTGATCTGCCTATGTTATTTGGTTTTTTTTGTTTTTATTTGCCAGAGAGAGAGAGAGAGACAGCACCCACAAGCAGGGGGAGTTGCAGGAAGAGGGAGAGGGAGAAGCAGGCTCCCCGCTGAGAAGGGAGCCCGATGCGGGGCTCGATCCCAGGACCCTGGGACCATGACCTGAGCTGAAGGCAGATGCTCAACCGACTGAGCCACCCAGACACCCCTGCATATGTTATTTGAATGAAATAATTGGCTATACTGTGAGGC
>NW_027676771.1:0-381 GCF_054177405.1 Leptonychotes weddellii
CCAGGCGCCCCTCCCAGGCACTGTTAATACCACTATGGTCTGTGGCCTTCATTCACAGATTTAGGAAATGATAAATTTCACTGGAGTCTAAAGAAAATAACGTGCAATTTTTTTCATATCCAAGTTCATGGTGTACCCTCCCCACGATTCTATCCACAGATCTGTTAGGGGTCAGTCCATAGGGCCCTTGCACATTGCTGGGGCCCAGGGCCGTTGTTCAACATGAGAAGTGAATAAACTCAATCCAATAACAAACAATGGGATTCTAAACATCTGAATATAATCCACAAGCTATTTTTATGCTTGCTAAGCACGGACTGGTTATTTCTTTTTTTTTTTTTTAAAGATTTTATTTATTTATTTGACAGAGAGAGACACAGC
>NW_027676772.1:0-381 GCF_054177405.1 Leptonychotes weddellii
TGAACTTGGTCTGCTGGCTCCCCGGCTCCTGACCCCGCTCTCCTGCTCCCCGGGAATGTGGGGGGATCACAACAGGAAAGGTGAGCAGAGAAATCAGCCCAATCCAGATGGACGCCCACCCGGCTCTGGGTTCAACCTTGGTACCAGAGGCCTGAAACACAGGCCAAAACAACAAAAAACAAAACAAAAACCCATTGATTAATTAGTGCCACCAACCAGATGTTTACCGCAGGATGCCCTGGGAGCGCAGGAACAGGGAAGGGGTTCTGAAATGATCCCCGTTATTGCCCCCGGGGGCAGCAGGGCCCACTAGCCTGAGCCCAGCCTGAGCCCAGCCCCAAGGCCCTCTTCTGCCTGCTCTCCGGCCAGAAGGAGGGACTC
>NW_027676773.1:0-381 GCF_054177405.1 Leptonychotes weddellii
GTGGCTCAGTTGGTTAAGCGACTGCCTTCGGCTCAGGTCATGATCCTGGAGTCCCTGGATCGAGTCCCGCATCGGGCTCCCTGCTCGGCAGGGAGCCTGCTTCTGCCTCTGACCCTCCCCCCTCTCATGTGCTCTCTCTCTCTCTCATTCTCTCTGTCTCAAATAAATAAATAAAATCTTTAAAAAAAAAAAAAAAAGACCTTTGAGATTCCATGTGAATTTTTGGATTGTTTTTTCTATTTCTACAAAAAATGTCACTGGGACTTTGGTAGGGACTGCATTGAATCTGTAGATTGCCTTGGGCAGTATGGACATTTAAACAATATTATGTCTTCCAATCTATGAATGTGGGATATCTTTTTATTTGTGTCTTCTTTAATT
>NW_027676774.1:0-381 GCF_054177405.1 Leptonychotes weddellii
TGGGTGGCTCAGTTGGTTAAGCGACTGCCTTCAGCTCAGGTCATGATCCCAGGGTCCTGGGATCGAGTCCCGCATCGGGCTCCCTGCTCTGCAGGGAGCCTGCTTCTCCCTCTCCCACTCCCCCTGCTTGTGTTCCCTCTCTCACTGTGTCTCTCTCTGTCAAATAAATAAATAAAATCTTTAAAAAAAAAAAAAAAGAAAGAAACCCTCAAAGACCTCAAATATAGGAATGAATTAAAAGACACAGAACTAAAACAAATATTCTTACTAAAAGAATTAAAAGACAAGCTTGAAATTATCTTTACTGGAAATCATAAAAAAAGTGTCCAAAGAGATTTGAAAATGTAGCCAAAGAACTTAGAGAAACAAAAACTACAATCC
>NW_027676775.1:0-381 GCF_054177405.1 Leptonychotes weddellii
AGCCCGGCGGCCGCAGCTATGGGCTGTCTCCTTGCGTCTGCCCTCCTGCGCCTCAGACCTGGAAACAGTTTATGCACAAACCAAATTCTTACTAGTGTTGCTGTGATTTAGGGTTGTTTGTAGATGGCACATCAGTCGTGTGCAAAGCATGCCTCCAAAGACCCTAAAATTATTTTTTTACCTCAGTTACCTGTTCCTTTTGAAGACGTGTTTTACTCTAAGATGCACCCAACAAATTCTTTTTAAGAGAACAGAGTTAAAATCTAGCCCCCGACTGGCATTTTTGTCATGAGCTCGAGGTGCTGGTTGACTGAAGAGCGCGTGCGTGTCTGGTTTTCGTTGTCCGGCCGGGGAGGATGCCGCCTCGGAGAAGCTAAGGCC
>NW_027676776.1:0-381 GCF_054177405.1 Leptonychotes weddellii
TCTCACTGTGTCTCTCTCTGTCAAATAAATAAAATCTTTAAAAAAAAATAAAAATAAAAATTCCTCATATCAGTGAGATCATATGATACGTGTCTTTGATCGACTTATTTCACTTGGCATAATACCCTCTAGTTCCATCCACATCCTTGCAAATGGCAAGATTTCATTTATTTGATGGCTGTATAATATTCCATTGTATATATATGCCACATCTTCTTTATCCATTCATCTGTTGATGGACATCTTGGCTCTTTCCACAGTTTGGCTATTGTGGACATTGCTGCTATAAACATTGGGGTGCACGTACCTCTTCGAATGTAAAAGCTATTCAAGTATTTTGAAATTTGTTAAATTCTTCTTTACCTTATTCAGAATGTCTAA
>NW_027676777.1:0-381 GCF_054177405.1 Leptonychotes weddellii
TTTTTATTTTAACCTTGTTTAAGCCTCAAGAAACCCTGTGAGAAATTATCATCCTGATATTTAGAGAAGAAAGTGAAGCTCAGAGAGGTTGCTCAAGGTCAATTGCTGGTAAGTACTGGAGAAAAGATTTGAACCTACAAGAAATCTGTACTCTATGTAAGCTCTTAAGTAGATTCCCTGCCATAATTTTACTGTAATTTCCTGTCCCTTTTGCAAGTAGGGACACAATAGGAAACTGAATTTATTTATTTATTTATTTAATTTTTTATTGTTACGTTGATCACCATACATTAGATCATTAGTTTTTGATGTAGTGTTCCATGATTCATTGTTTGTGCATAACACCCAGTGCTCCATGCAGAATGTGCCCTCTTTAATACC
>NW_027676778.1:0-7690 GCF_054177405.1 Leptonychotes weddellii
CCCGATGCGGGGCTCGATCCCAGGACCCTGGGATCATGACCTGAGCCGAAGGCAGACGCTTAACGACTGAGCCACCCAGGCGCCCTGAGATTCAACAGTCTTGCACACTTCAAAGCACTTACCAGAGCACATACCCTCCCCAGTGTCTACAACCCAGTCTAAACGTAGTCTTATAATGTGATCCAGCAATTGAACTCCTAGATATATACCCAAGTGAATTCAAAACTTATATCCACACAAAAACCTACGCACAAATGTTTACAGCAACTTTATTCACAGTTGCTGAAACTTGAAGCAAATAATCTGTCCTTCAATAGATCAATGAATAAACAAACTGTGGTACAGCCAAAAAATGGAATATTATTCAGCACTAAAAACAAATGAGTTATTAATCCACAAAAAGACATTGAGGAAGCTTAAAGGCATGTTGCTAAGTGAAAAAAGCCAGTCTGAAAAGGCTACACACTATATGATTCCAACTATATGGTATTCTGGAAAAGGCAAAACCATGAAGACATTAAAAGGAACATTTGATGCCAGAGGTTCAGTGGCATGGAAGGCATATACTGGTGGAGTGCAGGGGATTTTTAGGGCAGGGAAACTATTCTGTGTGATACTGTGATGGTGGATACATGACTATGTATTTTTTAAAACTCATAGAATGTACAACACAAAGAGTGAACCTTAATGTAATCTATGGATTTTGATTAATAATAATGTATCAATATGGGTTCATCAGTTATAACAAATGTACCATATATTGCGAGATGTTAATAATTGGGAAAATTGTGAGGGGGAGAGAGGAAATATATGAGAAGTCTCTGTATTTTATGCTCAATTTTCTATAAACCTAAAACTGCTCTAAAAAAATACATTCTAGTAATTTAAAAAGTACATGACATTAATAGCATGTAAGTTGAGGGTATTAAATGGATTTAGAATTCTAAGGTCTTTGCATTGACTAGAAAGAGGTAAAAGTACTAATTAACACTACACTTTGATAAATCAAGAATGGGTGTTGTAGTCCCAGGCAAACAATAAAAGTATAGGAAAAGAGTGTGATTTCCAATCCAATAGGGAGGAAAAAGATCTAAAAGAAGGCAGAAGATGAGAGAAAAAGGGACATAAAACAGGCAAGAAATAGAAAGCGCAAAGTAAGATGGTAGGTTTAAATAACCTTATCAGACTCTCAAAAGCTCCATCTGTATGATTCCATTATGTGACATAACAGAAAAGGCAACTATAGGGACAGAAAACAGATCAGGAGTTGTCAGGGGCTGAGGGTGGTCAGAGGGGTTGGCTCTCCAGGGACAGGAGAAAATCTGGAGGGTGATGGGAAAAAAAAATAACCTTATCAGAATTTATATTATATGTAAATGGAATAAGTGCTATAGAGAAAAGACCAAAATTTTCATGCTTTATATATATTTTAAAATCTCTATTATATTCCATTTGCAGGAGACTCACCTAAAATACAAGGATATAGCAAGCTTGAGACCAAAAGGATGGAAAACGACATAACTCATCTCCAGTAAAGCAGACGTTAAGTCAAAAAGAATGACCAAGATACAGAGAAAGATAATGAGAAAATGCTCGGTTCACCAGGGAGTTATAAGAATTCTAAATATGTATACACCTAATAACATAGCTTCGAAATACACAAAACAAAAATTGGCAGAATCGCAAGAAGAAATCATAATGAGAGATTTAAACACATCTTTCTTAATGATTGATAATAAAACAGAAATAAAGAATGATACAGATTTGAGCAACACAATTTAAAAAAGGATTGAAGAGACATTCATAGATTTCATCTAGCAATAATAGGAGGCCACAGCAAAATGCATGTAGGAATGGATTGCTCTCTGTTAACACCTCCTTTGAGGGAAGGTGGGAGAGGGGCCAGATCTACAGCAGCCAGCTGGTGCAGCCCAGGACGAGGAGATGGCAATGATAGCATTGGTCTCACACTTGTTCCCAAACTTTTACTACAACTTGACCTCATATAACTGCCTTGGGTAAGTGGTTGTTGGGTGGGGGGTCACAAAGTGTTCAAATCCATGCTTGGGATAGGATGGTGACAAGGATGGGGGTCTGGGTGGCTCCATCTGTTACTCGTCTGCCTTCAACACAGATCATGATCCCGGGGTCCTGGGATCAAGCTCCATGTCAGGCTCCCTGCTCAGCGGGGAGCCTGCTTCTCCCTCTCCCTCTGTCGCTCCTCCTGCTGTGCTCTCTCTCTTTCTCTCTCTAATAAAGAAATAAAATCTTTTAAAAAAATAAGGATGATGACAAGGAAAGCTGCAGGAGCTTCTGGGTGGGTGGGTGGGGGTGGGTGTAGCCATTGGTAATTTCCAGCCATCAACTCTGACTGTGGAATGGGATCTGGGCAGTGCCAGGGATTCTCAGACATCTCAGACATTCTCAGACATCCTGGGGCAGACACTGCCCTCCCTGCATATGGGAAATGAAGCAATGTGGTCTAAGTGTTAAAGTGATGCCTGGAGGCTGGAAGTTGGGGCTCCCGTGGCCAGTGTAGTCTATGCCTGGCATCTGTCTCTATCCTGTGAGGAAGGAAAAATGGCATTCTTTCCTCTGTTTTGCAAATGAGGAGCCTCAGGTGGTGGTGACTTGGCCCACATCACACAGCTGGTCCGTGACAGAGCCAGGACTGAAACAGGATCTTGACCAGCCAGGCCTTTGATTTGTAGATCCCCAGACCTGTGCCGCCCCTCCCCATTCTGCTGACCATTGTTTCAACCAAGGAAGACAGGAGGGAGGGCTTCCTTCTTCCCCATGAACTCCAGAATGTGTCCATTGAGAATGGTGACCCATCATTGGAGGGATCAGACCCACCACCATCCAGGAGTGATGTTTACAGTATTCAAGAATCCACATCAACATTAGTCAGTACTCAACAGTGCAACAGTTGTGGGACTGAAATGGCTAATAGCATCACCATCTTACTGTCCTGGGCTGCTCCAGCTGGCTGCCGTAAAATCTGGCCCCTCACCTCCTCTACCATTCGCCTCTTTCTCTTGCATTTCTCAAGCATTTCTCTGCAATGCTTGTCTTCTTCTTCTTCTTCTTTTTTTTTTTAAGATGTATTTATTTATTTGAGAGAGCGAGAGAGAGCGCTGAGTGGGGAGCCTGACACGGGGCTTGATCCCAGGACCGTGAGACCATGACCTGAGCCAAAATCAAGAATTGGACACTTAACCGATGGAGCCACCCAGGCAACCCACATTGCTGTCTTTGTTCTGAGTTCTCCCGTCTGAGCCCTGCTCCTTGGGGATGGACCTTCAAGGATGCTGGCTGTTCTCACCTGCTTGGACTGCACAGGTGCATACCTGTGGCATGTCCCCATTTCACCGAGAAGGTGTGCATTCCACTTTGGGGCCTCAGGAGTTCGGTGACATTCTTATTTCAGTTGCCTCAGCTCCCTTGCTGCTCACAACTGGGGGGAGGACAGTGCTAGACCATGATGACTGGCCTGTGCCAGAGCTTCCCTGCTTCCTGAGCCATGGAGCCGCCTGCATCTCAGGCATCTCAGGCGTACGCACAGGTAGATGTGCAGAAGGCAAGCTCCCCCTCCCCGAGCCACACCCCAGACAGGATCTAGGCTCCAGACCAAAGCCAGGTCTGGCTTTGCAGGCATGCAATCCATGCTGACAAATGGGCCCTGTCCTCAAAGGGGCTCTGGGCTTAGTCTCACGCTCTGTTTTGCTGACTTAAAATTCTTAATAATTTTTGAGCAAGGGGTCAGCCAGCATTTTAATTTTGCATTGGGACCCAGCAAATCTTGTGAGCATTCCTGACAAAAGCCCGTCCAGCTTCAAATAAGGAGAGTCTGCATCCAATACCGGCTGATGGCCCCCATGCTGCTTGGGTGGTGGCCTCCTCGGGAGCTTGCGGGCATGGAGCGCAATGCTGCCTGAGATACACAGGTCAAAATCAAGCTCAGGGGTCTCAGTCACAGAGATCAACCTTCCCAGCTTCGTGTGCTGTTGCTTTTGGCCGGGTCATCTCTCCACTGTGGACTGTGGTCCGGGAGAGTCCTGGGGGCTTGGCAGGTCCCTTGATCAGAGGCTTGGCCTCAAGGGTAGTCAGACTGGACTGGGCAGGAGAGCCCACACCAAGAGCTACTGGTGCAACTGTCACAGTGCTCACCCGTCAGCTCTGTCCAGCTCAGGGGTCCCCGGTAGGCTGGCCCTCTCCACTTTGGCAAGATCCCGACAGGCCATTTTCTGGACCTGACTCTGTCCACAGCTCCACCTGTGAGCCGGATTCCATCAGCCTAGCTCTCTGCTGCCCCCACCTGGCCACCTCCAGAACCAACCTGACGTCCTAGATTTTGCTCTAGTTTGCCAACTTCCTAAAAAATATGTAACATTGCTGCTATTCGACTGTTTTTGACCACACAAATGGCAGTTTTTAAGTGTTCTAACCCAAAAAATTGATTAGAGGGGTCTTACAAATGGGAGCTGGGGGATAAAAAGAAGTAAAAGACATGTGAATAAAGGACAATCCCAACAATAACTTCAGCATATGCGAAGGATATCCCAAAGGATAGTTTGTGTCTGTTGTCTGTGGGGACAGCCCTACATGTTGGCCCAGGAACTGGCTGTCTGTGGGGAGTGAATAAGGCACAGCAGGGAAGCCCAGGAAAGATGAGGAGGGAGATGTGCCCAGAGGACACTCAGGGAGGGAGGCAGCAGGGTCACGCCCTGGGCGAAGACAGGCTAGGCGGCCCAGGGAAGGGAGGGAGACCTCTCTCATCCCCACACAACCCACCGTTCTTGTGAGAGAGAAGTCGTCTCCTCCTGTGAGGAGAGGTGAACGGGGGCATCCAACACCTGTGTGTGGTGCTTCTTCTAGCCCAGAGGTTACAGAATATTGGAGAATAGTGAAAGCAGCTGTGGGGGCAGAGCCCTCGGTGGGGCAATGCCCCAGATTCTGGAGAGCCAACCTGGCAGGAGGGAAAACATGTGAAATTCAGTCAGTGGCCTGGAACATTCGCAGGTTCTATAGCTTTCTGAGCCTTAGTTTTCCCACCTGTGATTTGGGAACCAAAACACCTGCCTCTTTCACGTCACAGGGGGCGCTGGTCTTTAGAGTAACATATCAGGATGCTTCCAGGTCAGGAAGTAGCCACTGCCTGGAGTTGCCTGGATGTCCCAGCCCCTCCCCTGGGACCCTGGGCACGTCATCATGACCTGGCAACTGCTGAGTTAATGTCGGGCACATCTGGGGCCTCTAGGACCTCCCCCAGTGCCCTGCCTGGTATCTGACCTTTCTGCACAGACACTGCTGTTTACAGGGTCCCAGTGAGAAGCCAATGTGACCAAATGCAGAGACTAGACATATAGGCTATACAGTGGCAGAATATTCATGGTATTCATAAGGAAAATCTGTGTCCTAAGATGGCCGACAGAGCCAGCGGGAGAGTCCCAGTCCTTGCCCAGGGGCTCTTCGGGTTCTCCCTGCTCTGCTTCTGGCGCGCACCAATCCGGGTTCTTCTCCCTGCCCCGCTTCGCGCACATGCCAAAAGTGCCAAGTATGCAGAAGTAGAAGTGTATGAGTTGCCCCCTTTGTTTGTGCTCGGGGCTCAGACCTTTGGAGATCACTCTCCTCTGACCCTGCCGGCGATAAATAAACCTCCTATCCTCCAAGATCTCCGGGTGCTGCTTGGTTCTTCCGTCAGGTGGTCCAGTACAAGTTCCATAACATTTGGTTCCCTGACTGGGAAACCCAGCTGCGCTGGCCTATTTTTGCCGCCAGTTTGGGGAAATGGCAGGGCGGTGAAGAACGAGGGATTGTAACGGAGAAGGCACACCCTGCCTAATTTTCGGCAGTCTCCCGCCCCGGTCACCTCGGGCCGGCCCCGCTCCGCTGTTCCCACTGGACTCGAAGAGACTTGGCAGGTGAGGACCTGGTCCTGATGTTGGATTCCAGTAAGGCCTGGGGCCCCAGGACCCAAACAGGCCCACCCCCATTTGGGTGGAAGGGGAGTCTGATCACCTCCCAGAGACCTCTTAGAGGTCTCATAGGTAGGGATTCCCAGGGAGGGAATGTAATAACTTCTGTAATGTGCAGGCCGACCTGGCTTGCTCAAGACGACCGATTCTGTGACTCCACAGGTGGGCACCCTTAAGGTCCCCAGAAGCCTATGGAGTCTGAGTGGGCCCATCTGCGATTCTGTGGTGAATGGCATATAGTCTATGGTGGCATCGGAATAGTTTCCGATCATAAGTCACAATGCTGAGACTGCTATGGCTAAGCCTCACCTAAGCTCCTTTGGGACATCTGATTGTTCTCCTTATCTCAGGAGGCACCCCCCCTTTGTCTCTCTCTGCGCCACCACGCACAGGGACATCACCATGGGGTCAGGGCAGAGTAAACCTACGGTTCTAGAGACCATGATCAAAAATTTCAAGAGGAGTTTTTGGGAGACTATGGAGTTAGGATGAACCCCGGCAAGTTGAGAACCCTATGTGAATTGGAATGGCCCACCTTTGATGTTGGGTGGCCTTCAGAAGGGACATTGGATGTCCCAACGATTTGTCGAGTATGGCGAGTCATAACAGGAGAACCAGGACACCCTGACCAGTTTCCGTACATTGACTCCTGGCTAGGAATTGCTCAGACCCTTCCCTCCTGGGTGCAATTCACTTGCAATAGGCCAGGGTCTTAATCGCCTCATCCAAGCGACCTAAAGAAAATCAGCAAAAGCCCCAGTCTCCACAAATCCTAGCCAGAGATCCTGAGAATGAACCTATCCTGCCCCCACTGTACATACACCCAAGACCGTCTACACCTGGCCCTTCAGCTCCAGACACTCCACCACCATCAGTTTCACAGGCGCCCCCAGGCCCAGAGGATCCACTGGTGTGCCCAGGCCCAGAAGATCCACCGGCGCCCCCAGGCCCAAAGGATCCACTTTCTCCAGGACCAGCAGCCGGGCTGCACTCAGGCTGGGTGCCAGCGCCCTACAAATGCCGGTACAAGAGACGCAGGAACCCGAGAGGCGTGATGAAGATGGGATGGTCCAACCTGGCCATTCCATGATGTATTATCAGTCCTTCTCCACCACTGACCTCCTCAACTGGAAACATAACACCCCATCCTACTCTGAGAAACCACAGGCCATGGTAGACCTCATAGATTCCCTCTTCCAGACTCATCGGCCAAACTGGGAAGACTGCCAACAGTTACTCCCCACCCTGTTTAACACAGAGGAAAGGAGGAGAATAATGAAAGGTGCATGGCAGTACCTGGAAGAGCGCGCACCAGCGGGAGTCATCGACCCTGCTGCCTGGGCTAATATGGCTCAACCCGAAGAGTGCCCAGCATGGAACTTCACCACAACCGAGCAACATGCCCACATCCGCCGGTACCAGGAGGCCCTCCTCTGGGGAATCTGGGTAGGAGCTAAGAAACCCATGAACATGACTAAGATAACCTCGGTCACTCAACAATGAGGGGAGTCCCCTGGAGACTACGACGTAAGGCTATGTGAAGCCTACAGGATATACACTCCATTTGACCCTGAGGCACAGGAAAGCCAACAGATGGTAAACATCTCCTTCATGGCTCAGGCCACCCCAGACATCAGAAAAAAACTTCAGAAATGAGAGGGTTTTGCCGGGATGAACATCACCCAACTAACAGAGATTGCCAATAAGGTCTA
>NW_027676779.1:0-381 GCF_054177405.1 Leptonychotes weddellii
CCTTCCGAGAAGGTCTCCCAGGACCCTCCCTCCAGCAACGTCCCACCCCAGGTCCAGTCTGGAACGACTTGGTTAGGTCTTCTAGGGGGCCCTGAAAGCTTTGGGATCTGGCGCCGTGCAGCCCCTACCTCCTTTCCCGCCCCCCGTGCAGGCCTGATCTGCTGGAACCCTGCCCGTACTGTCCTGGCACAGCCCCGGATCAGACTTTGGAACCTGTGGGGGATCTGCTTCCTCCTTGCTCTGGGCCGTAGACTTTGCTCCGTGGGGCTCTGGGGGCCATGCTCAGTGGCAGCGCCTGAGAGCCGCAGGGTGCTCGGTGGGCGGGGATAGGGGAGTGCGGGTGGTAGGGTGTCTAACTGCCCTCTGGGCTAGCCTCTGAGG
>NW_027676780.1:0-381 GCF_054177405.1 Leptonychotes weddellii
CTCCAGCAACCCTCCAGCTACTTTCTTTACCTTGTTTTCGGTATTGGTTGGCTTTCTTGGCCTGAAAGAGCAGGGCTATCGATTTTTTCAACACATCAAACCAAGAGTTGACTCAGCCTGGAGTGAGGGCGTAGCAGCAACTATCTGCTTTCTCCTCTTCAGTTTGGGACCTGAAACTTGAGAAAAAAAAATCATTATAATTGAGTAGTTAGCCTCAATATGTCCTCTTCTCAAAATAATAAATGTTCAAGACTATCTTTTGACCTGAAAGTGAGGAATGTTAAAAATGCAAATAAATATTAGAAGATGTGGACTCCTTCTTTGCTCTTGACACTTTTTGCAAACCTTCCTTAGTTGTCCTTCAGTGAAGGTCAGAATCTT
>NW_027676781.1:0-381 GCF_054177405.1 Leptonychotes weddellii
AATCAAGATCCTTAATTGTATGTGCATACACTTCTCCTTATAAGGAAACATTTATAGGTTGCAGGGATTAGGATTGCATGTGTATATACTGTGCCTAATTTTATCAGTTCCCTTGGATAGAACTTTGTCTCTTTGATTTTTTGAGTTAATGAAAACAACAATAAAAATAGCACACACACATCCACACACACACACACACTCCACATTTTTCTTTCTTTTTGCTAAATCAAAGGATCTGAATATTGACTTATCAAAAGATTTGAACATCAAAATGCCAAAATACATTATCAAAAAGCCTTTCAAAAATTATTACTATACATTCAGTAGTGGGCAGAATTAATCTTTTAAATTTTTGTTAATCTGCTGGAGCAAATATTTCAT
>NW_027676782.1:0-381 GCF_054177405.1 Leptonychotes weddellii
GAGGCAGAGGCAGAGGGAGAAGCAGGCTCCCCGCCTAGCAGGGAGCCCGATGTGAGACTCGATCCCAGGACCCCAGGATCATGACATGAGCCGAAGGCAGACGCCTACCCATCTGAGCCACCCAGGCGCCCCATAAATACAGTTTAATATCTTTCTTTCAAACTCTATGCCTGTTATTTTCCTTTCCTTGCCTTATCACATTGGCCAGAATACCAGTGCAATGACAAACAGAAGTGGTAAGAACAAGCATCTTTCTTGTAATGTGATCTTAGGAGAAAAGCATTTTATCATTCACCATTTTGTATGATCTTAACTCAAAGATGTCCTTTATCCTATAATGGAAGTCCCTTCAGACTCTACTGTGCTGAGATCTTTTACCAG
>NW_027676783.1:0-381 GCF_054177405.1 Leptonychotes weddellii
AGACTAATTGGCATTGAGCTTTGCATTACCCTTGAAGACTAAGAGAATGAACACATAACCTATTCGAAAGTCTGAATATATTTGTCAGTTAAATAACTCATTTGAATAACTGCCATGGATATTAGGATGGTACATGAAATGATCATCAGTCTGTAACTCCAGCTGTGAAGTTCACAAAGAAGCCCAAGTAATAGCTGTATGTATATGCAATAAGATAAAATATGCATTACACTCTTTTTCTTACATATTCAAAATTAAGACATTTTTCCTCAAAGTAAAGCACCAAGAACTTTCCTTTTTTTGGTCTGTCTATAAAGGAGGTCAGCCGGTGTTGAGAATTCTAAGATAGAGGAATCTTATTTTAAAAACAGCTCAACAAGC
>NW_027676784.1:0-381 GCF_054177405.1 Leptonychotes weddellii
CTGGGTGGCTCAGTTGGTTAAGCGACTGCCTTCAGCTCAGGTCATGATCCTGGAGTCCCGGGATCGAGTCCCGCATCGGGCTCCCTGCTCGGCAGGGAGTCTGCTTCTCCCTCTGACCCTCCTCCCTCTCATGCTCTCTGTCTCTCATTCTCTCTCTCTCAAATAAATAAATAAAATCTTTAAAAAAAAAAAAAAAGAACCTTCTTTTGCACAGGGTGGGTTTTTAGTAAATATTTGAAACATTAATTGACCTGGAATATTAAGCAACTACAACAGAGAAGCCACTCACGTGGCTATTATCCCTGTTTTACAAAAGAGAAAACTAGTGTTCAGAGAAGCCACATGGCAAGGGCTTTAATAAATGCAGGACGCTGCAGAGGA
>NW_027676785.1:0-381 GCF_054177405.1 Leptonychotes weddellii
TTTTTTAAAGATTTTATTTATTTATTTGAGAGAGAGAGAATGAGAGACAGAGAGCATGAGAGGGAGGAGGGTCAGAGGGAGAAGCAGACTCCCTGCCGAGCAGGGAGCCCGATGCGGGACTCGATCCCGGGACTCCAGGATCATGACCTGAGCCGAAGGCAGTCGCTTAACCAACTGAGCCACCCAGGCGCCCCGTAAATCTGAAATTTCAATTAAACGTCTAAGTGATCGTGTCAAACAGGCCCCTTAGAAGGGGGCCCACAGATGATAAAAACTTTGGAGTCAGTAGCATACAGATGGTGCCTAAAACCTTATGAAGAAAGGTAGGTCCATGCACAGACTATACCAGAGGTGGAAGCTTCTGTAGGTCAAGCTACGTTA
>NW_027676786.1:0-381 GCF_054177405.1 Leptonychotes weddellii
TGGGTGGCTCAGTTGGTTAAGCGACTGCCTTCGGCTCAGGTCATGATCCTGGAGTCCCAGGATCGAGTCCCGCATCGGGCTCCCTGCTCGGCAGGGAGTCTGCTTCTCCCTCTGACCCTCCTCCCTCTCATGCTCTCTGTCTCTCATTCTCTCTCTCTCAAATAAATAAATAAAATCTTTAAAAAAAAAAAAAAAAAAGCAGTAAAATACCACCAAAAATTGCCTAAGGAAGAGGAAAAGGGCTAGAAGCAAATGGCATTGGAAATCCATAAGCTAAATAATTAGCAAATGACTCATTAAATTTCAGCTATTTTCATCCTGACTTTTAATACTGCAGTTTCTAAATGTACTAATTAGTGATGTGCCTTTTGTAATCTTACA
>NW_027676787.1:0-381 GCF_054177405.1 Leptonychotes weddellii
ACCTGCCGGGAAAGGGGCACAGCTGAGTGAGTGTCTCTCTGGCTGGACATGCCATGACCCTCCTCAGTCCCTCTGGTACCTCCCTGATCTGGGCAATTCAGGCAAGGTCACAGCCTGTGATGCTGGAGCAACTTGGAGTCAAAGTTCAGCTCTTCCATGTACTAGCTGTGTGACATCAGGCAAGTGGCTGCACGTCTCTGAGCCGCAGCTTCTTCATCTGCACAGTGTGCACACTGATCCTTCTCCCCCAGGGCTGCTGTGAGATGAAATGAGGAAGCGCTTCCATCTAGCACTGACTTTGTAGATCTAGACACAAAACTATTTCAGGATTTTCTTTGACCTTGTTTTGGAGGGGTTTCTGGCAAAGTCTGTGAACCTCTG
>NW_027676788.1:0-381 GCF_054177405.1 Leptonychotes weddellii
AAGGGGAGCAGGGTGGGGGCAAGGAAGGAGGGATGTGGCAGGGATGGAGGGGGCGGTGGGGGGAAGGGACAGTCTGCCTTCCTGGGCCAGGGTCAGAAGGTTCCCCTGGCACCTCTTACATGGCCCCTGCCCATTCATTCATTCATACCCCCTTATATCCCCTGGGTCATGGGTGTGGCTAGACCTGGGGCCAGGGCACGGGGCCAGGCCCAGAACAGATGGCTGGGCTGCAGGCGATGAAGGCTACGTGGGGGCCTGACCCCCTGGAGGGGGTAGTCTCTACACTATTCCTGAAGGATGAGGACGAGTCGGGGGTCGGGGAGGAAGAGGGGATGAGGCTTTCCAGCAGGAGAGGCCGCAAGAGGAAACACAGCAGTGATG
>NW_027676789.1:0-7690 GCF_054177405.1 Leptonychotes weddellii
TTTTTTTTTTAAAGATTTTATTTATTTATTTATTAGAGAACGAGCGAGAGAGAAACAGCATGAGAGGGGGGAGGGTCAGAGGGAGAAGCAGGCTCCCCGCCGAGCCGGGAGCCAGATGCGGGACTCGATCCCAGGACTCCGGGATCATGACCTGAGCCGAAGGCAGTCGCTCAACCGACTGAGCCACTCAGGCGCCCCAGGATTTTATTTATTTGACAGAGAGAGACAACAAGAGAGGGAACACAAGCAGGGGGAGTGTGAGAAGGAGAAGCAGGTTTCCCGCCGAGCAGGAAGCCTGATATCGGGCTCGATCCCAGGACCCTGGGATCATGACCTGAGCCAAAGGCAGACGCTGAACGACTGAGCCACTCAGGTGCCCCAAATAAAATCTTTTTTAAAAAACCTAACTAACTGCTTACTCTAACACTTTGACACATGCTAACCTAACCTCTATGGGCCTCAGTTTCCTTTTCTTGAAAAATGGAAATGTACAATACACACCTAGAGAAAATTAAGGGAGATCACAAAAGTGCCAGTGCCCAGCACTGCATCCTGCACATTTGCAGAAAAGCTGCCTTCCCAGGTAAAGTTGATGAAGGTGCTCTAATCAGGCACTCTAGAAGTGTTACAGGAACACCTGGGTGGCTCAGTCGGTTAAGCATCTGCCTTCGGCTCAGGTCATGATCCCAGGGTCCTAAGATCGGGTCCCACATCCGGCTCCTTGCTCAGCGGGAAGCCTGCTTCTCCCTCTGCCTGCCGCTCTCCCTGCTTGTGCTCTCTCTCTCTTGCTTGCTCACTCACTTGCTCACTCTCTGGCAAATAAATAAAATCTTTAAAAAAAAAAAAGTGTTGGGACGCCTGGGTGGCTCAGTTGGTTAAGCGGCTGCCTTCAGCCCAGGTCATGATCCCAGGGTCCTGGGATCGAGTCCCACATTGGGCTGCTTGCTCAGCAGGGAGCCTGCTTCTCCCTCTCTCTCCCTCTGCTTGTGCTCTTTCTGTCAAATAAATAAAATCTTTAACAAAAAATAAAAAGTGTTACAGGTAGAAAGGAGCTTACATGAAATGCTTGGTGGAATCCTCATCAAGCAATTAACTATTGTGTGTGTTAAGCTCCCTGCTCTGGGAAAGATACAAAAGGATAGACAAGATCCCTTCCTTTAAGGAAACAGTGTGAGTTGTGCAGATAAAATACACATACGAACCAATACTTCAAGAATATGGCCACGGTGGGGGATGCCTGCGTGGCTCAGTCAGTTAAGTGTCTGCCTTCAGCTCAGGTCATGATCCCGGGGTCCTGGAATTGAGCCCCGCAGGGGTGCTCAGTGGGGAGCCTGCTTCTCCCTCTCCCTCTGCCGCTCCCCCTGCTTGTGCTCTCTCACTCTCTCTCTGTCAAATAAATAAATAAAATCTTTTAAAATAATAAAAAAAAGAATATGGTCATGGTGGAGCTTAATAATATGAATAAACTGTGGGAAGGCAAAGGAGGGTGAGGGTGCTTAATGCAAGAAGGTATGAAGGTGTGGAGGAACAGAATCAGACTGACCTGGTAATCAGAACCTTCCATCTTAGCTCCTTCTGGTGCCCAGTAGAGTTCCTCAACACGATGTGTTACAGGTCAATACCCTAGATTGAAACCTTGAGTGATAGAAACTCTTTGTGCCTCACTTTCCTCACCCATAAAATAAGAATTACAATACCTACTTCAGAGAGTTGTGTGCTTTAATTGTAATATTTGGTGAAAAGCACTTAGCAAATATAAAGCAGGAAATTTATAGTAGTTGCTATTGTGATTTCAGTTCTCTATCATTGACATTGCCTTTTTTTTTTTTTTAAAGATTTACTTATTTTTATTTTAGAGAGAGAGGAGAGAGGGGTGGGGGAGGCATAGAGGGGGAGAGAGAGAGAGAGAGAATCTCAAGCCCCGCCAAGCACAGAACCCGACTCAGGGCTCAATCCCATGATCCTGAGATCAGACCTGAGCCGAAACGAAGAGTCAGACACTTAACCGACCAGGCAACCCAGGCGCCCCTGACATTTCCTTTCTCTTCTTCATTCTCTGGCATCCCCTCTTGCAACCAAGTTGCAAAACACCCACTTTGCTCCCCCTTTCATAAACATTCCTTGCTCTTCCTGGATTCTATTTTTGTTTACTCTGAATGTACCCTATCTCCCTCTCCCCACCCCACCCCCACCCCCAAACACACGCAGAACTCATCCTTCACTGCCTTGCTTAACTTTCAAGGTCTGGATTAAATCAGGACAGTATTTCCAGCATGTTTTTACCTTTATATAGCACTCTTCGTGGACAGCACTGTGTCCTAATGGCTTTTGTAGGCAAAAGCCTCTAATTGGCTTATGAGGCAAGCATACTACTTTATTAGACTTTGAGTTCCCTGGGGCCAGCCAAAACAAGGCACAGAGTCATCTAGCTAGATCCCCAAAGTCAGAAACTCTTGATTTGGTTTCTCTAGGATAAAGGCCAAGCAGCTCCCCCTGCCGTTAGAGTCCACTTGGCTTCTGCATTGCGTGGGTAGGTCCATAAGAGGAACTGATCTAGGAATGAGAACCAGTCATCTGACAATCTGTGTCCATCATGGGTCCTTCAGCATTTTGAACAATAGACGTTTGTGGTGACTGAAACCCCCGACAAGAGGAATTCATAATTCCTGGATTATATGTGCTCTGCTGGGGATGTGCACACATGCACATGTGTGTAAGTTTCAGTGCCACGAATCTTGTACTGGGCGGCTTCCTGCATGTTTTTCAAAGTTTTCAAAACCTGCACTGACCAGAGCATAGTCAGCTTTATCCTGGGCCAATGTAAGAGACCTTTCATTGTGTGGGAATGTATGGAGTTATTTTTTAATAAAAGCCAAGTGTTCTCTGTCGACGAATTCCTGAATCTCACAGTGAAATATTGCCTGTGTCAGGTTTGATTTATTGTTTCTTTAAACATCGCACCTACCTTCGCATGTTTATTATATATATATATCTTTCATTAAAGATATTCTGCTTATCTTTTTCAGGCTCACCTCCTTAAAGGTGAAGAAGGGCTCAGATGGGGGCGGGGGAGGCCCTCCAGCACCCCCTGTAACGTCCCTTTCCTCTCTGCTGAGCCCTGTCAGCTGCTACCCTTCTACTGGCTGCATCAAAAACCAAGCCAACTATCCCCTTCCAGCTTTTGCTATGGAGATTATGAACACGTATATTAAATCTAATAACTTCGGTTACCAGGCAGCAGTGGTGGTGAACGGCGTATCGTGTTGACAAATGTGCTTCAGGAAGATCCACCCTTACCTTGGGCACTGGGAAAGATAAACAGCATAATCCAAAAGACTCCTATGCAGTCACAGGAACCTGGAGCCATCTGGTCGGGACAAAAATAAATCCGTGATGAAAGCTGCGTGAACCTCTAAGGACTTGGGCAACTGAATTGACATGACTCGCCACTGAAGAGCACAGGGAGACTGGCAGCAGGGACTGGGGAAACGACTAATTAACGCACATGGAGCAAAGGACTTTTAGAATAAAATGCCTTGCATTGTCTGGGACTAAAACCCAGACAGTAACTTGAAAGTCTCCCAGCTTGATAGAGGCAAATGAAAGCACGAACTGATTGGAGGCAAAGCTCTTTTCTGGTACAGAAACACAACACAGCACAACATAACAGAAACTAGAAATGTCATTTAATTGGCATTTAACAAACCAGAGGGCTCAGCCGAGCAGAATTATTCAGCTGCCTTGTGTCAAGATACTCCTCTCTGAGAATTCTGTGTGGAGTTACATTTTTACATATGCTTAGTGTTCTAGATTTAGCAAATCACAATGATGCAATATTTGGGACATAGTCATACTAAAAATTGTTTGTTGTTTATCTGAAATTCGAAATTCACAGGGCATCCTATATTTTATCTGGCAATCCCACTGTGAAAATCAACGAAAACCACCCAAATGAGAACCAAAAAAAAAAAAAAAGGGATTTATTCAGAGCTTGCTGTAGCAACAGAGTCCGCCATCATCGGTTATGTTTGGCAGAGATTCAAAGGAAGGCAGGGGAGTGGGAAAGTTTATAGTGAAAAAAAGGAAAGACTTCAGGTATGCCCTGTGAAAATAAATGAAGACAAGCCAAATGAGAAAAGCAAAGGCCATTTATTCTGAGCTTCTGAGAGCAAGGGTATCAGACACTGTCACTTGCCTTTTGGCACAGACTCAAAGGCAGACAGAGAGGGTAAGGCTTTTTGTAAAAAAAAAAAAAAGAGAGAGAGAGAGAGAAGGCTTCAGGTGTGCCCTGACTGGAGGCCATTGGCATGTAGGCAGATTAACTAGAAGCAGGGCATCCTAGGTGATTGGTTAGGGGTGCATACTTAGCTTTCTCCCATTGGTCCTAATTTGGAAGCAGGACAATGAAGGAAGCTTGTCAGTTATTAATCAAGTCCTGGCCATTTGGGGCTGGTTGTTACAGAAGTTATTGTTTCGTTTCCTGGATTGTCACTAGAGATAGCAATTGACTTCCTGCAAGTATGATTTACAGCAGGCTGGCTTCCTGGGTTATTGTTGATATGGGTTTGGTTTCCTGGGCAGGTTGCTGCAGGTTGTAGGGCAAAGTTCCATTTTTTAAAAAAGATTTTATTTATTTACTCATGAGAGAGAGAGAGAGAGAATGGCAGAGGGAGAAGCAGGCTCCTGGCAGAGCAGGGAGCCCGTTGCGGGACTCAATCCCAGGGCCCCGGGATCATGACCTGAGCCGAAGGCAGACACCTAACCAACTGAGCCACCCAGGCGCCCCCAAAGTTCTATTTTTATATGTGGTCTGGTCACTGTCCATTTGCATATGCAGGCTCTCGGGTCTGATTGGAGGTTGTTGGCAGGAAAAGCTAGAAGTGGCCTGTGGGGTGCCTGGCTGGCACAGTCTGTTAAGCATCTGACTCTTGGTTCCAGCCCACATCGTGATCTCAGGGTCCTGAGATTGAGTCCCACATTGGGCTCCATGCTCAGAGCAGAGTCTGCTTAGGACTCTCTCTTGCTGCCCCTCCCCGCCCAAAAAATTAATTAATTTTTTAAAAAGCTGGAGGTGGGCTACTAAGAAGCAGGGCATCCTATGTGACTGGTTTGGGAAGCCGATTTGGCTTTATCTGGTGAGTGCTGAGTTGAAAGCTGGAGCCAACAATAGGGAAGCTGACAGTTGTTGAATTCCTGATGCTTTGGCTGCCACAGAGATGGTAATTAGGCAAAGCACCTGCATAGACATTTCTCTAAAGAAGATATACAAATGACCAGCAAGCACATGAAGAGATGCCCACCATCCTCAGAAATCAGGGAAAATGCATATCAAAACCACAATGAGATACCACTTCACACCCGCTAGGATGGCAATAATTTAAAAGACAGATAATAACGAGGTGTTGACAAAGAGGTAGAGAAATGGGAACCCTCATAAATTGCTGGTGGGACTGTACAATGGCCCAGCTGCAGTAGAAAACAGTTCAGCAGCTCCTCAAAAAGTTAAACAAAGAACTGTCATAGGACCAAGCATCCCACTCTTTGGTATATACCTGAGAGAAATGAAAACATATGTCCACACAAAAGATCTGTACATGAATGTTCATAGCAGCATTATTCACAGTCACCCAAAATGGAAATAACCTAACTGTCCATCAGCTGATGAATGGATACACAAAATGTGGTGTATCGATACAATGGAATATTATTCAGCCATAATAAAGAACTAATACATGGTACAACATGGTTGAACCTTGAAAACATTATGCAAAGTGGAGGAAGGCAGACACAAAAGGCTACACATTGTACAATCCCATTTAAATGAAATGGTCAACATAAGCAAATCCATAGAGACGGAAAATATGTTAGCGGTTCCCAGGGCCTGGGAGGAGGGGATAATGGGGAACGACTGCTAATGGGTACAGGGTTTCTTTGGAAGATGATGAAAATGTTCTAGAATTAGTAGTGATGGTTGCACATCTCTGTGAACATACTAAAAAACGCTGAATTGTACAGTTTTAAAAATGCTATGATTCTCTTTAGAGGCACATTTTGTAGTTACCTCTTGGAATGAGAGAGGCATGTCTTCTAAATTTTGCAGCTTTCCTGAATGATACTTTCTAAGGCTTTTAAAAATGCAATGTCTTTTTTTTAAGATTTTATTTATTTGAGAGAGCACAAGGAGGGGGAGCAGCGGGCAGAGGGAGAGGGAGAAGCAGGCCCCCCAGCTGAGCAACATGGGGCTCCACCCCAGGACCTCAGGATCATGACCTGAGCCAAAGGCAGATGCTTAACCAACTGAGCCACCAAGGTGCCCCCAAAATGCAATGTCTTGCTCTACTCTTACCCATCCCTGATTCTCATTCCCCAGAGGCAACCACATTCAACCCTTTTAACTCTTTCCTTAAATTATTTACCTCTATTTATCAGTGCTATTATTATACAGATATTTCTTATTTATTTTCAATTTTATCTATTATATGTTGACTTCCTACTAGAGAAGATAAAGATCTACCTCTCTTCTCCCAGCATTTTGCACACATAGTTTGCCTTCCTCCCATCTTCCCAGCAGATTTATATCATGGTTTGGGGTTAAAGCAATATTCAGTGTTAACATATTTATAACCATGTAAATATAATAAAATGGCAAACTTAAGCCCTAACATATCAATAATTACCTTAAATTTAAATAGTTTAAATATACCAATTAGAGAGATTAGCAGAGTAGATAAAAAATTAATCAAATCATATACTGTCTATAAGAAACCCACTTCAGGGGCGCCTGTGTGGCTCAGTCGTTAAGCGTCTGCCTTCGGCGCAGGTCATGATCCCAGGGTCCTGGGATTGAGCCCCACGTCGGGCTCCCTGCTCAGTGGGAAGCCTGCTTCTACCTCTCCCACTCCCCCTTGCTTGTATTCCCTCTCTCGCTGTCTCTCTCTCTCTCTGTCAAATAAATAAATAAAATCTTAAAAAAAAAAAAAAACAAAAGAAACCCACTTCAAATACAACCACATACGTAGGTGAAAAGTAAAAGGATGGAAAAATGAATATAATGTAAACATTAATTTTTAAAAAAAAGCAGGAGTGACCATATTAATATTAAAGTAGACTTCAGAGCAAAGAAAATTACTAGAAACAAAGGACATTACATAATAATAAAAGGACCAGTTCACTAAGAAGATATATTGAAGCAGAAAAAGCATCTGCAAAATCCAACATGCATTCATGATTTTTTTAAAAAGCTCAGCAAACTAGGAATAGAGAGAAACTTCCTTGACTTGATAAAGAGTAGTTACAAAAAACTTGCAGTTAATATTATACTTAATGGGGAAAGACTGAATGCTTCTCCCTTAAGATGAGGAACAAAGCAAGGATGTATGTATCCCATCACTCTTTTTTTTTTAAAGATTTTATTTATTTGTCAGAGAGACAGAGAGAGCACCTGCACAAGCAGGGGGAGTAGCAGGCAGAGGGAGAAGCAGGCCCCCCACTGAGCAAGGAGCCCAACTCAGGACTCGACCCCAGGACCTTGGGATCATGACCTGAGCCGAAGGCAGACGCTTAACCGTCTGAGCTACCCAGGCATCCCTATCACTCTTATTCAATGTTCTACTGAAAGTTCTAACCAGTAGAATAAGACAAAAAGGTAAAAGAAAAACAGAATAAACTTTTAAATGCAGATTTTTTTTTT
>NW_027676790.1:0-381 GCF_054177405.1 Leptonychotes weddellii
TGGGTGGCTCAGTTGGTTAAGCGACTGCCTTCGGCTCAGGTCATGATCCTGGAGTCCCGGGATCGAGTCCCGCATCGGGCTCCCTGCTCGGCAGGGAGTCTGCTTCTCCCTCTGACCCTCCTCCCTCTCATGCTCTCTGTCTCTCATTCTCTCTGTCTCAAATAAATAAATAAAATCTTTAAAAAAAAAAAAAAAAGATTTTATTTATTTGAGAGAGAGACATAGCGAGAGCAGGAACACAAGCAGGGGGAATGGGAGAGGGAGAAGCAGGCTTCTCGAGGAGCAGGGAGCCCGATGCGGGGCTCGATCCCAGGACCTTGGGATCATGACCTGAGCCGAAGGCAGACGCTTAATGACTGAGCCACCCAGGTGCCCCTCCTT
>NW_027676791.1:0-381 GCF_054177405.1 Leptonychotes weddellii
CCTGGGTGGCTCAGTTGGTTAAGCGACTGCCTTCGGCTCAGGTCATGATCCTGGAGTCCCGGGATCGAGTCCCGCATTGGGCTCCCTGCTCGGCAGGGAGTCTGCTTCTCCCTCTGACCCTCCTCCCTCTCATGCTCTCTGTCTCTCATTCTCTCTGTCTCAAATAAATAAATAAAATCTTTAAAAAAAAAAAATAGCCAATATCAATTTTTCAGAAGCAAACACGCACACACACACACAGACTTGTGAACATACTCCAGCAAGTGAAACGTAAATCCAAGAAAAGAGCTATGGAAATAAGAAATAAGGTCGAGCAAGGAACCAGGAAGACTAATACCTGCCTAAATAACTGTTGAAAGTAAGGCTGTGCAGCTAAATCCC
>NW_027676792.1:0-381 GCF_054177405.1 Leptonychotes weddellii
AAGAAACACTGTCTAAACTAATGACCTAACAGTATGTTTTCAAGGCAGAAAAACATTTTGTTACAATAGTCCTGTAAGTAGTAAGTAAATTTTGTTTTCTTTTAGCTGTTCTAAAGGTCATCTGATCTGCCTATGTTATTTGGTTTTTTTTGTTTTTATTTGCCAGAGAGAGAGAGAGAGAGAGCACCCACAAGCAGGGGGAGTTGCAGGAAGAGGGAGAGGGAGAAGCAGGCTCCCCGCTGAGAAGGGAGCCCGATGCGGGGCTCGATCCCAGGACCCTGGGACCATGACCTGAGCTGAAGGCAGATGCTCAACCGACTGAGCCACCCAGACACCCCTGCATATGTTATTTGAATGAAATAATTGGCTATACTGTGAGGC
>NW_027676793.1:0-381 GCF_054177405.1 Leptonychotes weddellii
CTGTTCCTTTCACATTCTTTTTTAATCTTCCTCGTTGTTTTGGTTTCTTTCATGTGAGAGACTTTCCCCCAGCACGTCTGTCCGAGTTAAGAGTGAGACAGCAGAGACATAAGCAGTGGCCATATGTCGATGGCAGAACTGTTTCTCTTCCCTAGAGAGACCTCCTCCATTCTCCTGTGTGTGTGTGTGTCTGTTGGGGGTGGTGGGAGGGGGGAAGCAATAAGCCTGGGAGCCTCTGTGTGTTGGCCAAAATTGGGCAGAGAGCATTGCAACTCAGTATGCAGACTCTGATTCGATTCTGTTAAAACGTTAAGTCAGAACGTGTTACTCAAACTCATTCTGAGACAAAGCAAGTCCTTACAATAGCCAGCAAGGCCCTAC
>NW_027676794.1:0-381 GCF_054177405.1 Leptonychotes weddellii
AAAGTCCAGTTAATAAGAGAAATGAAGGCAGGAGAGGCGGCAAGAGGTGAGGGAGGCCAGGATGGCGGGAGAAGCACGCCCGGCGTGAGAACACAGCCAGTGACCGTCACCGCCCTCGGAAGGTTGTCTTCCATGGGGAGGGAGGAATTCCGGGGGCGCGGGGGCGGGAACGGGACGTCGGCCCCTCGGCCCGGGGTCCCCGCGCCCTGAGTGCGGCCAGGGGTGGACTCGTGCAGGCCGGTCCCCTCCGTCCTCCGTCGCCGGCCACAGCTCAGACCCCCGCAGCGCTGCAGCTCGGCCTGCCCCACCGCCCTGGCCTGGGGCCCTGGGTCGGGGGCGCCCCGGGGACGGGCCTGGCAGCCGAGCCCTGTGGCCGCTGCC
>NW_027676795.1:0-381 GCF_054177405.1 Leptonychotes weddellii
GCCTGGGTGGCTCAGTTGGTTAAGCAACTGCCTTCGGCTCAGGTCATGATCCTGGAGTCCCAGGATCGAGTCCCGCATCGGGCTCCCTGCTCAGCAGGGAGTCTGCTTCTCCCTCTGACCCTACCCCCTCTCATGCTCTCTCTATCTCATTCTCTCTCTCAAATAAATAAATAAAATCTTTAAAAAAAAAAAAAAAGATGGAGAAAGAGACAGGGAAGGGAGGGGCAGAAGGAGAGGGAGAAAGAGAATCTTAAGCAGGCTCCATGCTGAGCATGAGCCCAGCGCAGGGCTTGATCTCACAACCCTGAGATCACAACCTGAGCCGAAATCAAGAGTCAGATGCTTAACCAACTGAGCCACCCAGGCGCCCCTGCCTCAGTA
>NW_027676796.1:0-381 GCF_054177405.1 Leptonychotes weddellii
AATAAATGTCCTGCAAAGAAAATCCTAGGCCCACAAGACTCTAATGGTGAATTCTACAAATAATTAAGAATTAATGCTAATCCTTCACAAACTTCCAGAAAAATGAAAGAGGAAGGAGTCTTCCTCACTGTCTCTATAAAGCCAGAACCGTCTGGGTACCACAACAGACAAAGACATTACAAGAAAAGAAACCTATAGACGAGTATCTTTATGAATTTAAGATACAAAGGCTCTCGAAGAAAATTAGGAAGCCAAATCCAACAGCATTAAACAAAATAAAAGGGGGAAATATACACAAGAGCCAAGTAAAACTTATACCAGAATTGCTAGGTTGGTTTAACATAAAAAAACAATTTATGTAATACCATAATAATAAAGAAC
>NW_027676797.1:0-381 GCF_054177405.1 Leptonychotes weddellii
TCCACTCTGCCAAAATTAGTTTTGTTCTCTTGTTCTTTCAGAGAACAAGCTTTTGTATTTATATATCCTTGCTATTATCTTTTAAAGTTATTCTTAAGTTTATCTGTATTAATTCCTGCTTCCTAACATTTTTTCCTTTTTATCCTTTTCCCTTATTTTGAATAAATAATTCCTTTACATTTAAAAAAAAAAACCCTATTTAATGAGGAAGGCATTTAAGGCTTTAAAATTTCCCCCGAGGACTATTTTAGCTCCTAAAATGGTATAGTTCATTGGTCTAAAATTTTCTCCTTTTCATCATCTTTTAAATGGTTTGTAATTTCACTTCTGACTTCTTTGATACAAAGATTATTTAGTAGTATGTTAATTTCCAAGTATTTG
>NW_027676798.1:0-381 GCF_054177405.1 Leptonychotes weddellii
GTATTAAAAATATATGAAAATGTCTTTATTTCATACTTAATTCTGGATGACAATTTATCAGAGCTATAGATTCTAAGATGAAAGTTGTTTTATTTCTTTTAGTACTTTGATGTACTGACATTTTACCTCAATGTGTCTAGGTATATATTTTGTTTTTATTTTTCCTGTTTAGGACTCAATGGGCTTCAAAAGAGTGGATTCCTTTTTTAACCTCTAGAAAAATATTGAATATTAACTATTTGAATATTTCCATTTCTCCATTCTATCTATTCTCCTTCTCTGGAATTCTTACTAGACATACATTCAAGCTTACTAGACATACATTCTGTCCTCTGTGTTTCAACTTCTATTTCATATTTCCCATATTTGCTTTTTTTTTTT
>NW_027676799.1:0-381 GCF_054177405.1 Leptonychotes weddellii
ATTCACTTGACTTTTGGTAATTCACTGCCATGCACTAAAAATTTTTTGTAGAACATTATCCTATCTCAAATATCATTTATCCATGACATTGTTGGAACAATTTCAAAGGCCCATCCATTCACCTATTTTTAAGGACATTGGTAATCCCAAAGAACAGTGGAGTTTCTTCAAAGTCTGTCTTCAGACATCCAAGGGATGAATAACAGCACTTACTGGAACCATAAAATCAGGTCTCTGAACAGAGGTCTGGCATATTTTTCACACTTCTTTCTCTAAGATGCTACCAACACTAACCTACAGCACTTTTTCTAAGTTAGCACCTAAGAATGGAAAAAATTAAACAATTTCCTCACAACGTGTTCAGAAATTTTGACATCCACA
>NW_027676800.1:0-7689 GCF_054177405.1 Leptonychotes weddellii
AAATAAAGGTTTATTAGTGGGAGGCAAATATAACATTTAAATAGATGAAGTTTGAGTTGGAGATATGGTTTCTGAGGCATTTTGACTTGTCTTCTTAAATGCTTTATTTTTTAAACACAATTTATTTGGATCAAACCATTGGGACCACCAGTATTGCAGTAGGACCTGGGTAGGGACCGGAAGTGCTTGGCAGGGCAGCAGCAACCTTACTCCTTTTATATAGTGTGCACCCTTGTGCAGATGCATTTAAATCTTACACTGTGGTGAAGGGATGATTTTTATAATGCTGCAGTAGAATTGGATTACTTAGCTGTGTTCTTGTCTGATATAGAAAATAAATGTTTGCATTATTTCCACAAA
Organism: Leptonychotes weddellii; assembly: GCF_054177405.1. Lineage (NCBI taxonomy): Eukaryota > Metazoa > Chordata > Mammalia > Carnivora > Phocidae > Leptonychotes > Leptonychotes weddellii. The sequence continues at coordinate 361 of NW_027676800.1, forward strand.
AAAAAAAATAAATAATTCTACAATGGCTTCTACGTGTCCGAGTGAAAGGAAGAGTCACATGTCTCTCTCTTTAAATAAAAAGCTTGAAATAATTAAGCTTAGTGAGGAAAGCATGTCTAAAGTCCGGATAGGCTGAAAGTTAGGTCTCTTGCACCAAACCATTAGCTAAGATGTGAAAGCAAAGAAAAAATTCCTGAAGGAAATTAAAAGTGTTACTCCAGTGAACACATGAACAATAAGGAAGTGAAATAGCCTTGTTGCTGATATGGAGAATGTTTTAATGGTCTGGATAAAAGATCAAACTAGCCACATCATTCCCTAAGCCAAAGCCTAACCCAGAGCAAGGGTTCAATTCTGTGTAGGCTGAGAGAAGTGAGGAAGCTGCAGAAGAAAAGTTTCAATTTGGCAGAGATCGGTTCATGAAGTTGAAGGGAAGAAGCCATCTCCGTAACATGAAAGTGCAAGGTGAAGCAGCAAGTGCTGATGTAGAAGCTGCAGTGAGTTATTCAGAAGATCTAGATCTAGATAATTAATGAAGATGCCTACACTAAACAATAGAATTTCATTGTAAATGAAACAGCCTTACACTGAAATAAGATGCAACCTAGGGCTTTCATAGCTAGAGAAATGAAGTCAATGGTCGGCTTCAAAGCTTCAAAGGACAGGCTGACTCTCTTGTTAGAGGTCAATGCAGCTGCTAACTTTCAGTTGAAACAAATGTTCATTTATCATTCCAAAAATCCTATGCTAAATCTACTCTTTCTGTGCTCTATAAATGGAGCAACAAAACCTGGGTGAGAGCAGTTGTGTTTACAACATAGTTTGCTGAATATCTGATTCATGGGAAAGGTCAAAATACCAACATTAACAGGAGTTTAGAAGAGGTTGATTCCAACCCTCATGGATAACTTTGAGGGGTTCAAGACTAAGTGGAGAAAGTAACTGCAGATGGGGTAGAAATAGCAAGAGAACTAGAATTAGAAGTGGAGCCTGAAGATGGGACTGAATTGCTGCTATCTCACAATAAAAAATTTAATGGATGAGGAGTATCTTCTAATGGATGAGCAAAGAAAGTGGTTTCTGGAATTGGAATCTACTCCTGTGAAGATGCTGTGAAGATTGTTGAAATGACAACAGAGGATGTAGAATATGACATAAACTTAGTTGATAAAGCAGCAGCAGAGTTTCAAGGGATTGACTGCAATTTTTTAAAAGATTTTATTTATTTATTTGAGAGAGAGAGAGAGCAAGTGAGAGAGAGAGCATGAGCAACAGGGAGGGGAAGAGGGAAAGGGAGAAGCAGACTCTCGGCTGAGCAGGGAACCCAATGCGGGACTCAATCCCAGGACCCTGGGATCATGACCTGAGCTGAAAGCAGCCGCTTAACTGACTGAGCCACCCAGGTGCCCTGACTGCAATTTTGAAAGAAGTTCTACTGTGTGTAAAATGCTATCAAACAGCACCACATGCTACAGAGAAATTGTTTATGAAAGGAAGAGTCAATCAATGCAGTAAGCTTCATTGTCTTAGTTTAAGAAATTGCCACAACTACCTCAACCTTCAGCAGCCACCACCCTGATCGGTCAGCAGCCATCATCAAGGCAAGACCCTCCACCAGCAAAAACATTATAACTTACTGAAAGCTCAAATGATGGTTTGCATTTTTTAGCAACAGAGTATTTTTAAATTAAGGTATGTACATTGTTTTTTAGACATAATGCTATTGCACACTTAATAGACTACAGTATTGTGTAAACATAACTTTTATATGCACTGGGAAACCAAAAAATTCATTTAACTAACTTTATTGTATTTGCTTTATTGTAGTGGTCTAGAACTAAACCTGTGGTATCTCCAGGGTATGCTTATAGATAGAAACATCCTGAAGACTGTGAAACATACAATAAAATAGAAAAACATTGCCCCAACTATCAAAAAGTTTTCAGATCAGCAGAGGAGAGAACATTAACATACACCAAACTACATATAGCTGAAAGCTGAAATGCCTGGTCCAAGTAGTAATTATAAAGGAATTTATCAAAGGGAGAGTTTTGCCAAGGTCTCACATAAGAAACCAGAATTGAAATGGTCTTTTAAAAATGGCTAAAATTTGGACAAGCAGGAAAAAATATGTTGCATATAAAGAGTTCAACATAAGCAAAAATATAAAGAAAAAAGTCAGCTTGGCATGCAGATATTAAAGAAAATATGAAGCCTAGAACAAAGGGCACATGTTAAGAAATAATAGTAATGACAATAGTGATAATAATAATAGCAAACACTCTGGGCAAAGCACTATTCTCAGTATTTTCATGTATTAACCCCTATAAATTACATATTACTAATAATCATCCAATTTTGCAAATGAGGAAACTGAAGCACAGAGAGATTAAGTAATGTAACAAAGGTCAAGGAGTTTATAATAGAGCAAGTCTTTGAACCCAGTCTAGTTTCAGAACATATGCGCTGGGGCGACTGGGTTATTCAGCCAGTTAAGTGTCCACTTTAGGCTCAGGTCATGATCTCAGGGTCCTGCAATCAAGCACCACATCAGGCTCCCTGTTCAGCAGGGAGTCTGCTTCTCCCACTCCCTCTGCTCTTCCCCCACTGCTCATGCTCTCTCTCTCTCTTTCGCTCTCAAATAAATAAAGAAATAATCTTAAAAAAAACAGATGAATGGATAAAGAAGATGTGGTGTGTATATATACAATGGAATATTATGCAGCCATCAAAAAAATGAAATCTTGCCATTTGCAATGACGTGGATGGAACTAGAGGGTATTATGCTAAGTGAAATAAGTCAATCAGAGAAAGACATGTATCATCTGATCTCACTGATATGAGGAATTCTTAATCTCAGGAAACAAACTGAGGGTTCCTGGAGTGGTGGGGGGTGCAAGGGATGGGGTGGCTGTATGATAGACATTGGGGAGGGTATGTGCTATGGTGAGTGCTGTGAATTGTGTAAGACTGTTGAATCACAGACCTGTACCTCTGAAACAAATAATACATTATATGTTAAAAAAAAAAAAGATGGAACAGAAAAATGGAGGGGGGAAATCAGAGAGACTATGGACTCTGAGGAACAAACTGAGGGTTCTAGAGGGGAGGGGGTGGGGTGATGGGTTAGCCTGGTGATGGGTATAAAGAGGGCATGTATTGAACAGAGCACTGGGTGTTATACGCAAACAATGAATCATGGAACACTACATCAAAAACTAATGATGTAATGTATGGTGATTAACATAATAAAATAAAATTAAAAAAAAACACATGTGCTGACTCCCAGGCCATACTGCCTACTGGGAAAAAAGACTTGATGAGTAGTTTGGGAGCAGATAATGAAAATCCGACAGAGGACTTTCCTCCTGATGCTAACCATATTGGTTTCTGACAGACAAATAACATGGGGAAAGAACTGTGGCTATACCATGCATTCATAGAACTAATTTCTGATACCAAAGCTGACTTCTCTCCCATTTTCATTTCAAATGACCAGTACTTTATTGTTCAGCCTAGAAGTTGAGAGTTAACTTTTGCCCTCTCAAGTCAAAGAATCAGAAAACTGTGGTACTAAGTCTAAGCAACTTGGCTGAAAGCACATAACTTTGTGTTGTATCAGAGAACTAAAATTCCAAAGACTCTTGGTCTCAATCCTACACTTCACATAGAAATATACACTTCTTTCGTTAGAACTATAATATAATTCTATAGACTGAAAATTGCAGTACTTTTAATTGGATCCCAGCCATCCATCTTACATCTAATGACACAACTCAGTAACTATTACACAATAATTCACAGCTTTTTGTGTTTTATTGCACACTAAGCAGATGAAAACAAATAGTGCAAACATCTTTAATAATCTTTTCCATTATTGTTCAGCTTGATATACAAACTCCACTGTTTATTTAATACTTGGAGTAAGTGCTGACACCCAGAATAAAGTTATAGAATCCAAGATTATGATTATTAATACTCTCTTCTTCTCATACTTTTCCTGTTACATCTGACTTTCACACCAGACTAGTTCTCAGGTCTGTTGTTGACTGAAACAGATGAATTTCACTACTTCATTATGTACTAGAAGTGTTAATTTATCTTCCCAAATCTCATCCCTTAAAGTCTGGAATTAATTTTTGTAGAGCATAAACCTTTTGAACTGTCATATCAGAACGACTGTCCTAAACTCAGATGACTGTCTCAATTTGCCTGAGACTTTCCCAGTTTGGGCACTGGAAAGTATTGCATTCAAGGAAAAGCTCTCAGTCCCAGGCAAACCAAGACAGTTGGTCACCCTAGTGTCTGGCACACCTTCTAAAATATTAGAGAAAAACATATGTGCTGTCTCTATATAAGTATCTGTGCATCTATATGTTGTTTGATGAAATAAAATGAATATGTGCAGGTAACAAAAAATGAATAGAATAAAAAAGTGAAGCCCCTTTAGCTTTCTGGAGAGACACATAATCTTAGCATTTGAACCCCTTTCCACTTGAAACAGAAGTGTACCTTTAAAAAATAATAAGTGAACCTTCTGCCTAAACCTGATATGATCTGTTGTTAATCAGCTATGATAAAAGTAAAAACACTTTCTAGTAACACTTCACGTTGTAGTAATGCTGCTAGCATGCTGTGTCAGGGAAGTAGGATACCAATTTATCTGAAAATCTAACTAGCTCTTAATTTAAAACCAATTGTGCAACACAGAATATCTATATTGTAAAGCACTGGCTTGTGACCCATTGTCAGGAACTACAACAGTTCAGAAATGTTTTCTTTTATTGCAACAGAAAACCCAGTACTCACATTAAAGCAAAAAGACTCATATTTATTATTAAGGTATTCTTTATGGAAGCCATAATTTTACTAAAAGCAAAGCAGGGAAAAAAGAGGAAGCTGATATTTGAGTAAAATACCTTCTTCTAAGATCCTTACTAAAAGTGTGGGCATTATTTCTCAACACACGCTCTAGTCTCGAAACTACTTGAGAAAGATCTACAAGTAAGAGTTCCCCTTCAGAATATTTTAAGGAAAAATTCTTCCCTCTTATAGACACTATTTGGGGACAGACAAAAGCAAAATTAATTTTATGTTAAAAACATCCCAGGGCGCCTGGGTGGCTCAGTTGGTTAAGCGACTGCCTTCGGCTCAGGTCATGGTCCCAGGGTCCTGGGATCGAGTCCCACATCGGGCTCCCGGCTCAGCGGGGAGCCTGCTTCTCCCTCTGACCCTCTCCTCTCTCATGCTGTTTCTCTCTCACTCGCTCTCCAATAAATAAATAAAATCTTAAAAAAAAAAAAATCCCAAATACTTTGAAAATGCTTCACTTTTATTCAAATATAAGTTGTTTTGGGGCCTGATAATAAATGGAAAATATATTTTAAAATTACATCTAATTTACAAAATATTTCATTCCAATTTCTTATTAATTCTCTAAGATACCTCCACAAAAGTAGCTTGAATGGTTCCAATTAAAATTAAAATCATGCCAGACTTTGAGAATTCAGAGCAACTGTGTCCAAGCCCTCAGTAAAGATGAAGGGGGGGCCTGTCTGAGTTGTCACCCCCCAGGAAAACCAACTTTGTATGACAGCCTAACTTGTCAAGGACTTGGCCTAGATGGCATACCAGAGTTACAGTGTTGGAAAGATTCATTGTAAATGAAATAAATAAGGGTTTCAGTTCTGGTAGAGGTGACTCACCACATTCAGGCCAGAGACTAAACACTGGCCACAGCAGGCAAGGAGAGCCTCTGTAGATGATGGGCCTGAAGGATAGAGCAGCCACACACAACAGCAGACTGCACCCAACACAAACCAGAGGCACTCCCTGAAGAACCAGGCCATGAACAATACATGACCTCTTCTTCATAAGGCCATTACTTTCAGGAGCAGGAGACATAAGTGGATTTTCTAACACAGAAAAAATGGCAGAGACATAGACAAAATGCTAAGACAGAGGAATTTATCCCATGAAAGAACAAAACAAGGCCAGAGCCAGATATCTAAGCAAAACAGATATAAGTAATATCCCTGATGGAGAATTTAAAGCAACAATCATAGATACTCACAAGACTTTAGTGAGATCCTTAAACCAGAGATAAAAGAGTTAAAAAAAAAATCAGAGTGGAACCTGGGTGGCTCAGTTGGTTAAACGTCTGTCTTATGCTTAGGTCATGATGCCCGGGTCCTGAGATACAGCCCTGCATCAGGCTCCCTGATCAGCAGGGAGTCTGCTTCTCCCTCTCCTTCTGCCCCCTCCCCTCTTCATGCTATCTCTCTCTCTCTATCTATCTCTATCTCTATCTCTCTCAAATAAATAAATAAAATCTTTCAAAAAAAAGAATCAGAGGGGGCGGTGCAAGATGGCGGAGGAGTAGGAGACCTGGATTTCGTCTCCTCTCAGGAATTCAGCTGGATAGGGATCAAACCATTCTGAACACCTACAAACTCAACAGGAGATCGAAGAAAAGAATAGCAACAACTCTCTCATCAGAAAAGCGACCACTTTCTGGAAGGTAGGACATGCGGAGAAGTGAATCCGAGGCGATATTCGGGAGGATAGACAGCAGGGGAGGGGCCTCTGTTGGCTGCTTCTGGCAAGTGATAGAACCACGGAGCACACAATCGGAACATTTAAAAGTCTGCTCCGCTGAGGGACGTCACTCTGGTGGCTAAGCGGGGGGTGGAACCCTCCGGCACAGTGTGGTCTCAGGACCCTCGGGGTCACAGAAAGACTGGGGGTGCCTGAGTGTGGCAGAGCTCCCAGGTAACAAACAGGGAAGCCAGCTGCAGAGGCAGAGCCCAGGCGCGGGCTCTCAGCTTGGGGTTGCCATAAACCGTGATCCGGGGTACAGTCGGGCCCCTGCTCCTCCAGCAGGGACCCAACAAGCGGCAGATCCAGGGAGACTCACCTTCCTCCCCAGGGAGGAGCCACGCAGGAGTGCACCACAGGGATCTGCTGGGTTTGGAGACTCCAGACGGGGTCAGGTGTCAGAGATAGAAACGCGCGGTCATAGGCCGGGTGAGCACGGAGTGCGGCCGGAGACCGGGGAGATGAGAGTGACTGACGGCTTTTCTCTGGGGGCTCACTGAGAAGCGGGGCCCCGAGTTCTCGGCTCCTCCGGGGCAGAGATTGGGAGGCCACCATTTTCACTCTCCGCCTCCAAAGCTGTACGGAAAGCTCGCAGGGAACAAAAGCTCTGGAGAGCAACCCGAGGAGATTACTTAGCCTGGACCGGGCAAGGGCGGGGCAATTCCGCCTCTGCCAAAGACATTTGGAAACCATGGCAACAGGTCCCTCCCCCAGAAGATCAGCGAGAACAGC
>NW_027676801.1:0-381 GCF_054177405.1 Leptonychotes weddellii
ACCTGTCAAATGGAACAGAAATTCAATCTCAAATAGCTCTGACCAGAATTCCTTATCCTTATGTGGCCTCTCTCCAAATGGAGCTTTGTTTTATGTTTCTGTTTTGTTTTGTTTTCCTGGGTTTAGAGTGGGCAATAGAGTGGGAGGCATTGAACACGGAGTTTAGAGAGTCCTGCTGCCAACAGGCACTCGCCTAGTGGTCCTAGGAGAGTCATTTCCTTCAGCGCCTCATCTTCTTCCTCGGTGAAAACGAGGAGATGGGTTGATTGCATCAGGATGCTCCCTGCTCACGACCCTCCAATAGCTGGCAGGGAGAGTTGAAGTTCCTTCCTGGCTTTGCTTGTGCTCATCTCCCACCCTTCCCCAATACACATTAACTGC
>NW_027676802.1:0-381 GCF_054177405.1 Leptonychotes weddellii
TATCAGTGGGTCTGGGAAAAATAATTATGGGCAATCAAAAACAAATAGAACAACAAAACAGTATTAATGCAAGTATGTGATCACCAAAACCATATCTTCAGGTGGTAATTCACAGCAGGGAGGATGGGCAGAGACAGTGTTGTGCTGTAGTCTGCTCGAAGTGGCTTGAGAGAGCTAACTGTTAAGCTTTCAGGAATTTGGCTAGCTGGTTGACTTCACAGTGGTAGCAACGTGAAATTGGCCATCGTGGGAGGTTTCGAATCATGGAAACCGGCAAATGCTCTGTCTCCCACCATCACCATCTTGAGATTCTTTCCTATTCCAATTTCCCTTGCTTCATGTGTATCTCGTTTCTGCCTTGAATGCAAAAATAAAGGACAT
>NW_027676803.1:0-381 GCF_054177405.1 Leptonychotes weddellii
ATATATATATAAAATATATGTACATACATATGATATATATGCAAGTAGGTAATAAGAATATTATATGTCTAACATATATGACATGTAAGTATGGATATATCATGTGTATATGCACGTGATATAAGATTATAATGTATATATGCACATACATATAATGTACTTATATATGTGCAACACATGATATAAACAACTGGTTTTTAAAAATCCCATTTACCCACCCTTCAGCCCGAGACAGAGAATAACAGCAATACCTTGGATGCTTCCGCACGTCCCCAAGGCTACCAACATTCTAAATATTTCATTTTACTACATATGTATACAACCCTACACATTTTAAGTTGTGAATGTTTTTACACTTTACATAAATCATATTTTAAGGAT
>NW_027676804.1:0-381 GCF_054177405.1 Leptonychotes weddellii
GGCACCTGGGTGGCTCAGTTGGTTAAGCGACTGCCTTCGGCTCAGGTCATGATCCTGGAGTCCCGGGATCGAGTCCCGCATCGGGCTCCCTGCTCAGCGGGGGGTCTGCTTCTCCCTCTGCCCTCTTCCCTCTCGTGCTCTCTGTCTCTCATTCTCTCTCTCAAATAAATAAATAAAATCTTAAAAAAAAAAAAAAAACTTACTACAAAGCTATGGTAATCAAGACTCTGTGGTACTGACAAGGACACACAATAAATGAATAGAATTGAAATCCCAGAAACAAACTCTGGCATTTACGGCCAATTGATTTTTGACTGTGATGAAGACAATTTAGTCGGGGAGGAGAATAGTGTTTTCAACAAATTGTGCCAAGAGAAGTAG
>NW_027676805.1:0-381 GCF_054177405.1 Leptonychotes weddellii
AGAGGGTCAGAGGGAGAAGCAGACCCCCCACTGAGCAGGGAGTCTGATGTGGGACTCGATCCTGGGACTCCAGGATCACGACCTGAGCTGAAGGCAGTCACTTAACCAACTGAGCCACCCAGGCGCCCTATTTGTCTCTTGTTTTAAAAATAGTATCTTTTGGGGGTGCCTGGGTAGCTTATTCAGTTAAACATCTGACTCTTGATGTCAGCTCAGGTCATGATCTCAGGGTCGTGAGATCGAGCCCCACATCAGGCTCTATGCTGGGTGTAGAGCCTGCTTAAGATTCTCTCTCTCCCTCTCTCACTTGCCCCTCCCTATGTGCTTTCAGGCTCTCTCTTTCTCTAAAAAATTAAGAATAAAAAATAAAAATAAAAGTAG
>NW_027676806.1:0-381 GCF_054177405.1 Leptonychotes weddellii
AAAGTCAATTATCATATGGTTTCACTTATTTGTGGAACATAAGGAATAGCATGGAGGACATTAGGAGAAGGAAGGGAAAAATGAAGGGGGGGAAATCGGGCGGGGCGGGGGGAGATGAACCATGAGAGACTATGGACTCTGAGAAACAAACTGAGGGTTCTAGAGGGGAGGGGGTTGGGGGTTGAGTTAGCCTGATGATGGGTATTAAGGAGGGCACATACTGCATGGAGCACTGGGTGTTATACGCAAACAATGAATCATGGAACACTACATGAAAAACTAATGACATACTGAATGGTGACTAACATAACATAATAAAAAATAAAATAAAATAAAATAAAATAAAAAAAGACTATGCTCCAAGGACGTCCGTGCTTGGAA
>NW_027676807.1:0-381 GCF_054177405.1 Leptonychotes weddellii
CTTGCAGGGAACAAAAGCTCCATAGAGCAAACCCCAGCAGATTACTTAGCCCGGACCAGAAAGGGCGGGGCAATTCTGCCTCCGGCGCAGACAATCGGGAACCACCGCAATAGGCCCCTCCCCCAAAAGATCAGCAAGAACAGCCAGCCAAGACCAAGTTTACAGATTAATGAGAATGGCAGAACTCCAGCACTAGGGGAATACTGCACATAGAATTCATGGCTTTTTTCCCATGATTCTTTAGTCTTTCAAAGTTAATTTTTTTTAACTGTCTTTTTTTATTATGTTTTTTCCTTTTTCAACCAACATCTTATCAATCCCTTTTTTAAAAAACATTTTTATTTTTCATTTTTAGAGTCATATTCTATCCCTTCATAGTAG
>NW_027676808.1:0-381 GCF_054177405.1 Leptonychotes weddellii
CCTGGGTGGCTCAGTTGGTTAAGCGACTGCCTTCAGCTCAGGTCATGATCCTGGAGTCCCGGGATCGAGTCCCGCATTGGGCTCCCTGCTCGGCAGGGAGTCTGCTTCTCCCTCTGGCCCTCCCCCTCTCATGCTCTCTCTCTCTCTCTCATTCTCGCTCTCAAATAAATAAATAAAATCTTAAAAAAAAAAAAAGAAGAAGAAATCTCAGTGAGGTAAGATAAGGAGGCAGAAAGGACTAATTTGTGCACAGTGTTTTCACGGGGGACTGGAAGTGGACAACTGATTTGATGCTTCCCTAGCTCTACTCTGGAAAGAGAAAGTCTCTGTGGCTCTCACACCCGCTCTGAATAGTCAGTTCTCAAGGGGACGGTCATCAGA
>NW_027676809.1:0-381 GCF_054177405.1 Leptonychotes weddellii
TTAAATATGAACTCCTAGAAATGGTTTTTTGGTGAATTTCTCCAGAGACATTGTACACATCTTCAAGCAAACACGTATAAATAAAAACACGAATGGCAGCTTATTTTGTACACTGTTTGCATCTTGCTTTTTTCACTTAATAATAGATCTTGGATATCATTTCACATCAGTGAATAATGCAGTTCTCATCCTTCTGTTCAGCCTTCCCTTGTATGGATATTCCCTATATAACTGGGCCTTCCCACATTGATGGAAACTGAGGGTGTGTTCACTCTTTTGCTGGACAGACAGCCATGGTTTGCTTCTAATCTGTCTCCTTTCCTAGCCCATTATCCTGCATCTCCCCCTCCACGTCCCTACAAGGGAGACCAACCAGCACTG
>NW_027676810.1:0-381 GCF_054177405.1 Leptonychotes weddellii
CCTGGGTGGCTCAGTTGGTTGGGCGACTGCCTTCGGCTCAGGTCATGATCCTGGAGTCCCGGGATCGAGTCCCGCATCGGGCTCCCTGCTCGGCGGGGAGTCTGCTTCTCCCTCTGACCCTCCTCCCTCTCATGCTCTCTGTCTCTCATTCTCTCTCTCTCAAATAAATAAATAAAATCTTAAAAAAAAAAAAAAAAAAATCTATTGACCGTATTTGCAGGTCTATTTGTGTTCTATTTATCTGTATGTCTATTTTATAGTGTAATACACTATAATAATAATTGATAGCTAATAATATGCTTGATTGCTGTAGTCCTTTTTTTAGAGGAGAAGGAAGAGCAGAGGGAGAGGGAAAGAGAGAATCTTAAGCAGGCTCCACAC
>NW_027676811.1:0-7689 GCF_054177405.1 Leptonychotes weddellii
CTTTCTTGTAGGCTCCATGCCCAGCGTGGAGCCCAGTGCGAGGCTTGTGCTCACGACACCGAAACCAAGACCTGAGCTGAGATCAAGAGTCTTACACTTAACTGAGTGAGCCACCCAGGCACTCCCAAATTGAGATTTCTATCTTTGGCTTATCACTTTTAGCACTTAGTTTATCACTTATCACTATCTTAGTTTACACATAGACACCCCCAGAGTATTATTATTTTTTTTTTTTGGAAAAATGGGTCTAATCCGTTTTCTATCAATAAAAAGTGCATATGGTCCTTCTAATGGTGACTGTTAGTAGTTTTTTATTATTATTACAGAGCTCACCAAAACTAAGCAAAATTTGGTGGAGTCAGACTGCTTCAGCAAAGGGGTTGGTTTCAGCTTGTCTTGGGGATGAAGCTTTGTAATTTGGACCAAGAAAGCTTACATTTAGTGCTCCTGCTGTGTTAAAAAAGATCCATGGCAGCCTTGATGGAAGTCTCACATCCAGTTGGCCCTAGACGTCCTGAGTAACCATTAAGTGGCTAAATGCAATGATAAACACCTACAGGCATTACTAGATAGATAAATGTGGTTGTATGAGCGCTCTAGACAGAAATCTGAAATCTAGACTTCCCCCGAAGCAAGTAAAACAGTGCCTGTAGAAATAATGAATTCAGGAAGATTTTGACTGTTTGGGTTATAGTCAGATAACAGAATTTTCCTGAATGTTTAAGTTCCTTCTTGTGGCTACCAAATACAATGAATTTCCAGAAAAGTATTTTCTAGGCAGTCTACATATAACTACTTTCATAAAGTAGAGAGCTTTATGCAAATGCAAAGTATTCACATATTAATATCTTGAGCAAGGATTATCTTAATTGTAATTCTGATGTATCTAGTTTAATGCCACAAGATGCTATAATCTACTTCTGTTAACTAAGAGACTTACAAACTAATTTCTTACAGTGTTTTACATATTCAGCAATCTACATTGTCATTATTTAAAGATGAAAAGAGGGAGTTTTTCAAGATTAAATGTTAAAAGATGCAAACTAACATGCTCATTTAATTAAGGAAGCATGCAGATGAGTGTGTGGGAAGAATATCAAACTTAACATGGTGTTTTATATGTTGTATCCTCCACTAGTTTTCATCACAGCCTCATTATCTGAAACTTCTCTGTTTCCTTCTAATTGAAAGAACACCTGCTCTTCATTTCTTACTGAGTTTGCTGTTTTCATTTACTCTTCGTAACATCTCGAAGGACCAATTGCCAGATTATATCCTTAAAATTCTCCTTCAGCAGCCTGGATAGGCAATTATCTTGGAAAGGGGAAGTTAAGTCAAAGTGTTCAAAATTTGTGCCTGAGGTTTTTAAATATGACCCTTAGAAGGAATATGCCTCTTTTAGGAAGATAAATTTCTAACGTGAGCTCCCCACTATTCACGGAACTGGCATGAGATTGTACAGGAAGATGTGCATGTCTAGCATGACAAAATACTCTGACAAAACCCAAGAAACAATTAGAAACTGTACACAGGTTTTGGATTTCAAAACTAATTTTGATTAGCAAGTATACTGGATATTATATAAGCGATTATACTCATGGACACATCAAAGTTGGGTGAGTCAAAATTAAAACAATCAAATAAACCTCAATGAATGCTAACTTTCAAAACAAAATAAAGAAAGCAGTGTTGGGATTTCAGATTTTCCTGTGTTTATTATTTATGTCTTAAGTAATAAACCTCTTTGTAAAGTGTGTGCTTTTTAGACTATTATTTTGTTTATTCTTCTATGATAAAAATAATACAATCATTTTCATTTATTTAATATTGACAATATCTTATATGTTCAAAGAAGAAAAATAAGTAAAATTAAATAATTAAATTATAGATCATTCATATAATAATGGATGATTTTTAATATTATTTTTGGTGCCTAAATTTTGTTACATATAAAAATAGACTTTCTTTTTAAATGACTGAGCATCAGTTAACATTTTTTTATACTAGAGTAAAAGTTATGAAAGGCTAACGTGAATATGCAAAACTTCTTTTAGTCAATGGAATTAAATAGGGATACATTTTAAAACAAAATTGTGGGAACTTATGCAAATTATAAACTATCTGTATTCTTAAAGGTCGCAGATGAACAACAACAGCAAATGTATAATTCCATATTGTTACTAACCATTCATAGCTCCAAATGCTTAGATTTCTTTTTTCCAGAGAAATTTCATCCCTAGTGAAGGGTAGCATATATCTCCTCCTTTTGTTAGAGAATATCCCAATAATTACAAATTTCGAGTTTACCATTTTCTCATGACCTATAACAACATTATTTTTTGCAGAACAGGAAGTTGTTGGGATTCATTTCAAGCATCTTGATTTTTTGCTATAGGAATCCTCTAAAAATTATTTATCAAATATACAGAGATTTCTATATATCCATGAAATTTATAAATCTCTGTAGGAATGGCCATTTAGGATTTGTAACATTTTTATGTGTAGATTGATACTGCATAGCAAAGTCCTAGAAAAGTACTAGATAGCATTTTAACTAATATTTAACCTAATTATTATCCATACTAATAAGCTTATATTAGAAAACCATTTTTTTTCATAAATAAAAATCTTTGGGTCTTTACATATTTTATATATAGAAACATGAACTTTTTCTACAGTAAGTGTATGCTGATTTTCTATATGATTTCCCAAAGGAAAAAAATGTATATTTTACTTTTAAAAAACTGTTTTTAGGGGCAGAGTCACTTTTCTTGCATTTATATGGTTAAAGCTTTAAGAAGTAATAAATATTAACTTCCCTTAAACTTTATATGAGCTTATCTCCAATTAAAAGGGAATTATTTTAGAATGCATTTAACATAAAAATGTGCTTGCCTGATAGAATCTATTTTCCAACTTCTCTTTTTACATGTGACCCTTCAATGGTGGAAAAATAAGTATTAAATGTTTTCGTGCACTTAAATTGCTAAATTTACTGACTTCCATTCATTAGAATTTTAATTTTTATTATGTGGATCATGAACATCAAGGAGCAAATACCCAAATCAAGTTCCCATGGTTTTTTATTCCATCAGATCTGTGGTCAGCCATAATCTGTTGCCCCAAAGAGGGAAACTAAATACCATCTATGTTTTAGGTAATGATGTTGAAATTATTTTAGCTTATTATACTATTTCCCCCATTCCAGCCTTAGGTGGTTTTTTAGTCCCTTGGAGAAATCTAAAATCACTTTTAACATCTTAGCAGATTTACCATAAAAAACTCTGCATCACCTCTAAGAAATTTACGTTTATTGCCTAAGATTCTGAGACACCTTTGTTCTCTAATCTTGAGGTCTATGGGTTCTTCCTAGGGGAAATCCATGTATTTAAACACATTAACAAATTACATTTTTTGAATTTTGACCAAGGCTCTCAATCAGTCTACTTGATGTATTGAAATGCTGAGAAGCTGGGAAGTCATACCCAAGAGAACATCAGTGAAATTTCTCCCCAAGTTTAATAAAAACAAACAAAAATAGCCAAATTATCTTAAAGCATTCTATAAGACTCTTTGAAAGAGATAGTATGAGAATCCTGAGTTGAAGTCTTAGGATACTTTTTATGTTGGCCTAATTACAAAATAAAAATGATTAAATATAATTAACCCATTAAAATATGGCTTCAAGAGGATTTTCTTCATGTATAGTTCTATACAACACATTTATTTTCTTGAAATAAGTTAGCTAGTGTTGATGTCAGTATAGAGAAGCTAAATCATATGAAAACAGCTCTAATTAAGAATGATAGGTTTTAAGAAGCCCCTTGAGAACAGGAAACCTCAAAATAATCTTGAACATATTATTATTTAACTGCCCATAAAGTCATTTCTTAAGGTCCAATAATCAGCATAGGAGAAACTTTAAAGTTATTTTGGATCTCTTCTATACATGGAAATGTGACCATTATGAGCAACTTGACTAATATACATACATATTCAAGACCCCATTTAACATTTCCATTTGTTTGTTTTCCTAACAAGTTTGTCTTTTGTTCAATATTCAGGTTAAAGTTGAATACTCACATTATTAGAAACTTCAGCCCAAAAGCAGAATCTAATTAGGTAGTTCCATTAAAAGATAATAGTCCTATGGACTCTGAGAAACAAACTGAGGGTTCTAGAGGGGAGGGGTGTGGGGGATGGGTTAGCCCGGTGATGGGTATTAAGGAGGGCACATACTGAATGGAGCACTGGGTGTTATACGCAAACAATGAATCATGGAACACTACATCAAAAACTAATGATGTAATGTATGGTGATTAACATAACATCATAAAATAAAATTTAAAAAAAAATTTAAAAAAGATAATAGTTCTAATTACATATAGAAATGGAATCTGGATGCTTATATATTCCATAATTTTAAGTAATCAGTCTGTTTTATGATAGCTTGATCTAGCCTTAGGTGATGGTAGCAGTATAAAAATGATGGGAAAAAAACCCAAAAGTAAACACAGAACTCAAATTCCCCAGTGGCTTATCTGACAAATATATATCCTGAGGGTCCTCATACATATTTTTCAGTTACTAAAATTTTTAACTGGAATGTGACATGATGGAGAAGAAAATGCGGATACTCAGGTCTTCTAATCTTCTTTAATATGTGTTAATTACTAATATTATTATTATTACTATTATTACGCTTATAAGACATCTGCTCTGGAGGTAATACCTCTTCACAAGTAGACATATACATAGAGAGTAGCTAGAGGGACATGTGAAGTTGAGGGATGGTGTATTAGTTTCCAAATAAACACAGACTTAGTGATTTAAAGCACCTTGAGTTTATTCATATGGTTCTGGAAGCCAGAAGTCTGACATAAGTCTTATGGGGTTAAGATGAGGGTGCCAGCTGGGCTGGTTTCTTCTGGAGGTTCTATGAGAGAATTCATTTCTTTGCCTTTTCTACTTTGGGAAGCCACCAGCATTCTTTGGCTTGTGACCCCTCCCTCATCTCCAATCACTCTTTCTCCCCATGCTTTGGTCACACATTGTCTTGTTTCTCCTCTGTCAACAAATCTGCTCCCACCTGCCTCTTCTGATTAAATTTAGGCCCACCGAGATAATCAACATTAATTTCCCCATCACAAGATCCTTAATTTAATCACATGTGCAAAGTCTCTTTTGTCATATAAGGTGAAATCCATAGGATCCAGAGATTAGGACCAGGTTATCTTTGGGAGTCATTATTCAGCCTACCACACAAGCCACACAAGATTTCACTTTTTACCTTTTAAGAAGAGAGACCTTGAACATGCTTTTGTGTTGATGACAAGGAGCCAGTAGAGGGGAAATGTTGAAGATATGAAAAAATCAGGAAATAATCACCAGAGCTAGTCCTTGCAGTAGGCAGATGGGATCTAGAGAAAAAACAGAGAGATTATCAGTACTTGAGAGGCTAGGACATTGTTTTACAGTGAGGAGGAAGAAAGGATGATGGGTAGAGGTGTGGCTGAATTTGTAGTAGGTATGGTATCAGGAAACAGGGGATTCCTACCTGAGGGCTTCTCCTTTGGCTCTTACACTGGAGGTAGGTCTTTTCTCGGGAATGGAGAGGTGGTAGTGAGGTAGGACATTTTAATGAAGGATGCAAATGAGAAATAATTGTATGGATAATGGGAAAAAGAATTAACTTAAGAAACACAGAAGGCATATTGGTCAGGATAGAGGGCCTGATTTCTGTTGAAGACTGTGACTATTCAGGGGTTCTGAAGTTTTGTTTTGTTTTGTTTTTTATAAAAATAGAAGCTTGGATGTTGCTGTAGAATATTTGGACAGATGTATTAATCCAAGATTTCTAGGCAGAGACAGTGGAAGACTGGAAGAATAAGGGAGTTGAAGTTTTTGAAATGGTAGGTATTCAATTCTAAGCTGATGGGGGAAAGATTAAGAAATTTAGTGGGAGTAACTGAGTAAGAGATGGAAGGATAGGAGATTGGTGGCAGAGAGCAGGAGGCTTACATTTAGATTTTAAGAGTTACCAGAGTTCCAGCTGAGTATGGTGAGGTCGTGCATGTCTGAGGGGTATTGGTGAAAAAGTGTACTAGGAATGAGGAGTATGGGGGATGAGAGAGTATTGGATTGTTTATTCTTTGTATAGGTATTTAAATCATTTAGGAAGATGGAAAGTCTTGCATCTTGAAGATAGTCCATAAAAGAGAGTGATTACCAAGTTGACTGCGGGGGAAGTACTTCCTTGGTGAAGAGCCAAGAGTCAATTTGCAACTCAGGCGAAGAGGCAAAGGGTAAATTTGGTGGACAGACTGTGACTATAGGGAATTTTTGTTATGAAGTAGAATTATAAAGGACATAGTCAAAGAGTCATGAGGGAAGAATACTGTGGGAAATTGGATTATAGAAGAGGAATCAGAATTTTTATGGGAGAGTATACTGGGGGAAGAGAGATCACATATGACTTCATACCATGCATTGAATGTCAATTATGGTACTTTGGCTGAAAATAACAATTCTCCCCTAACGGTGGTTATAACAATATGAGTATTTCCTATCCCATATAAATAGGCATCCAGAGTTTGTTCAGTTTCAGCAGCTCAATAATGGTAGGATTCACGTTCTTTCCATCTTCCTGCACAGGAATCCTTTTGGTCTTGGCTTTTTTTTTTTTTTTTTTCAGACTTGTCCCTTAGGATCATAAGATTAAAGGGAACAAACATTAAATTTTCAAAACACAACACTCAGTGGAAGGTAAAAGAAATGCTTTATTATTTTTTTTAAGGGTGAGTAAAGCCCTCAAAGAAACTACATTGCTGGCATCACCTAAAATACAGTTGGCCAAAATTACATTATCTGCCCATGACTAAACTCATGATTGGGCAAGGTTAGAGAGACCACCATGATTAGCTGGGAACACGCCAGACATCCAGAGATGTCTCCACACACAGATGTGTAGCCTCCTTTAAATGAGGAAGAAGAGCAATGGATTTATTTAGGCTATGAATATAATGTCTGTCACTGGTGGTGGTCAAGAATGAGAAAACCGGAAGCGTGGAAATTTGCATCACATTTGTGTCTGTTGGTAATGGTGTGGCGTTGAGCAATTATAATCTCATCACCTGTAGAATTTTGTCTTAATTTATGCAAAATTCCTAGTCCACAAAAAGTACAAGATGTCAGCTGCTGCTGCTTCTGTTTATTTATTTATTTTTTGATGCTTGACATAGATATTTTAAGCAAGGATTAAAAAAAATCCCCACTTTTCTTTTTACTTTTATGCTGACTTTTAACTTTTCTGTCCCTGTGTCTGACTATAAAAATAAATGAAAGAGGAGATTATGGGAATAAAAAGTGAAGATTGGGTATGGGTCTCTCCAATTCCCAAAACCTTAATTTTTTTTTAATTAATTTTTTTATTCTTATGTTAATCACCATAAATTACATCATTAGTTTTAGATGTAGTGTTCCATGATTCATGTTTGTGCATAATACCCAGAACTCCATGCAGAACGTGCCCTCTTTAATACCCATCACCAGGCTAACCCATCCTCCCATCCCCCTCCCCTCTAGAACCCTCAGTTTGTTTTTCAGAGTCCGTTGTCTCTCATGGTTTTTCTCCCCCTCCGATTTCCCCCCCTTCATTCTTCCCCTCCTGCTATCTTCTTTTTTTTTTTT
>NW_027676812.1:0-381 GCF_054177405.1 Leptonychotes weddellii
GTGTGATGGGGTGGCGGGGGAGGTGGCCAGAGCTGGCTGGGGAGCTGCAGAGACCTCCACCCCAGTGGGGGGAGGGTGGGGGCGGCAGGGGCCCTGGGCTTGGAGCTGAACTTACTCCCCCATCCTGAAGTCCTGGGCTTAGAGCCTGTGGAAGAGAAAAGGCCTGGGCATGAGGGCCACGGCCCCCGTACCCACAGGTCGGCGGGGCAGCCCTCAGACCAACCCTGCCCCCTGTCGCCCTGCCCCCAGCTCGGACCTCCTTGGAGGCGCTGTCTTGGGATTCCCAGGGTGAGAAGAGGAGAAAGTGTTCCCAAAATGTCCCGGGCGGGGCCTGGGTTGCTGCAGCTGTCCCGGGGGGGGGGGGGGGGTTGGCGGGCCAGC
>NW_027676813.1:0-381 GCF_054177405.1 Leptonychotes weddellii
TGGGTGGCTCAGTTGGTTAAGCGACTGCCTTCGGCTCAGGTCATGATCCTGGAGTCCCGGGATCGAGTCCCGCATCGGGCTCCCTGCTCGGCAGGGAGTCTGCTTCTCCCTCTGACCCTCCTCCCTCTCATGCTCTCTGTCTCTCATTCTCTCTGTCTCAAATAAATAAATAAAATCTTTAAAAAAAAAAAAAAAAGAATTTGCAAGTACTTTAGATTTTCAAAACTGAATGAGAGAGAACATTGTATAACCGTCCTGCTATTCCTTTAGTGCAATACAATAAAACTCTGAAATTTAAAAAATAAATAAATAAATAGGAGCACCTAGGTAGCTCAGTCATTAAGCGTCTGCCTTCGGCTCAGGTCATGGTTCCAGGATCCT
>NW_027676814.1:0-381 GCF_054177405.1 Leptonychotes weddellii
TCGAGTAATATCAGCATAAAAAACTAACAGACTTACTGGATGATTTTCCAGTGACAGTTACTGTAGGTGGGTTGGCATATAGGGACTGCATGTTTCCTAAGGGCACAGGGCAGAGAAATGTATGGCATTAGGAAAGGCACACCAAAGATGAAACATGATGAAGTGTAGCCAAGCGGGACAAGGACAGAGAAAACTAAAGTTTGGAGTGGATTTCAGAGAGCCTGATGGTGTTCATGGAAAAGAGACAGGATTTAGTTGAAGAATGGATGCTTTTTGACAGACACAAAACACATCCGTTTCAGAAGTGTCATTACAATGAGAATGTGTTAAGAAAACAAACGTCTGGGCCAAAAAACAAGGAGAAATCAGGGCGGGGGGGGG
>NW_027676815.1:0-381 GCF_054177405.1 Leptonychotes weddellii
GTATTCCTTTTCCTTGGGTACAAAATGTAAGCTTTCAGAAGGGAATTATATCAATTTCCTTCACACGAGAGGAGATATGAAAGGATAAGGCTTGGTATAAAAATATGACAGCTTCCCAAGTTTAGAAGAAGTGACCAAACAAAAGTTACAAGCTTCCAGTTAAAGGTAAGTAAGTCCTGGGAATGTAATGAACCACAGAGTGACTATAGTTAACAATCATGTTCTGCATATTTGAAAGTTGCTAAGAGAGGAGATCTTAAAAGTCCTCATCAAGAAAAAAAACTATGTATGGTGAAGAATGCTAATTCAACTTGTGGTAAGCATTTTGCAATATATACATATATCAGGTCATTATGTTGTATGCCTAAAACTAATACAATG
>NW_027676816.1:0-381 GCF_054177405.1 Leptonychotes weddellii
AAGGCAGAGGAAAGGCTAGCTGCCACCGTTTGTGACACTGAGCTGTTAGAGGAAACAGCTCGATTTCCCCAACACTGTGTGCACACGGTTTATCACGTACCTATGTTTGGGGCCCCTGAGTGTGCACTCTTCATACACCGGTCAATGGAAATTCATTCCACCAAAATGGCTCAACTGCTCCCTCACCAGTATGTTCAAAACACGGGCAAGTCGCCGAGCAAGAGCTGAGAAAGGGGAGGGATGATGGCTGAGAGCTGGGAGGGTCCACACGCTCACAGAACAGTGCGGGCAACTGTAGCAAACACCTTGGTGGAAAATCGTCATCTCCTCCCTGCAGTTATCCCTGAGAAGAGTAGTGACTGGCAAGCAGGGGAAGAGAAA
>NW_027676817.1:0-381 GCF_054177405.1 Leptonychotes weddellii
GCTAACTACCCAGTCCAACAGTAAGAAATCTGGCTCCCACCATTTGCCATACATAATCATAATTGTTTAATTCAGTACACATTTACAGCATTATTATAATTGTTAGCCTGCACTTGTGTGGGGAAAAATTTTATCAACTAAAGTGTTATTCTTATGCATATTTCCTTTTGCCTTTAGTCTTATAGATTACACATATTTCCATAATAACTCAGATCAGCATCATTCTCTCCACCTCCTTCAGTAAGGTGATTTCATATATTTTTAATACAGTTACATTGTTGTGTCACATTCTGCATTCTAGCATTAGATTTTCTAACCTTGTAAATGGGTATTAAAATTTTCCATATTGAATTCAGTCTTTTTGCTGTAAAGTACTATGAG
>NW_027676818.1:0-381 GCF_054177405.1 Leptonychotes weddellii
GTGGCTCAGTTGGTTAAGCGACTGCCTTCGGCTCAGGTCATGATCCTGGAGTCCCTGGATCGAGTCCCGCATCGGGCTCCCTGCTCGGCAGGGAGCCTGCTTCTGCCTCTGACCCTCCCCCCTCTCATGTGCTCTCTCTCTCTCTCATTCTCTCTGTCTCAAATAAATAAATAAAATCTTTAAAAAAAAAAAAAAAAGAAAGAAAACTCTCAAACTGCCCTAATGGAGAGAGGGTTTTGGTCAGTTCTAACAAGTCTGAAAATAAAGAAATCCACATAGAGATCAGAGAGATTTGAGAGATGAAGCCTTGTTTAGGACCCCCAGAGTTCCATATCTGAAAAAGCCAGTTAAAACATTGTGTTGACTTTATTTCTGTAGTCA
>NW_027676819.1:0-381 GCF_054177405.1 Leptonychotes weddellii
TGTTGGACCCCAGTGCTGTGCAAGGCACAATTGAAAAAAGGAGCCCAGTTTCCAGGCTCAGGCCAGCATGACACCGTCCACAGAGCTCATCTCATACTTGGGAGCAGGGGGCGGACTTTACTTGTAACTATTATGCAGGTTTTTCACTTGAGTTCTTTGTTACAGGAATCTTTTTAAGGAGTAAAGAATAAAATTAATGAAAGAGAATTTTGCTTAACTCTCAAGGGAGAGAGAAAGTGAGTGGGTAGGAACGAGGAGCCAAGGGTGCCTGTCCTGTACTATCACTTTTGATGGAAACATTTTACAGCACCTAAATGGTTGCTGCTCCTGAAGGACTACTCAGCGCAGGAAATCGGGTCTTGCTTCACAAACTCAGTAGTG
>NW_027676820.1:0-381 GCF_054177405.1 Leptonychotes weddellii
TCTCAGGGAACCTAAAATAGGAAGATTTTTGGCACACAGGGTCAAATATTGCAAAGAGTTGAATAAGGTACCGATCCATAGAGAAACACTACCAAAAAGATTTTTTTAAATGGGAAGACACCCTACCTCCAATTTTTCTGGCCTCTGATTATTAATATTATCCTTCAAGAATATTATTTTATTAAAAAAACTTGTTTGTAAGTAACTTTATAACAAATCTTGTTAAAAAACAAATATTGCTTCTTATGTTTAGATGTCTGAAAAATTAAAAAAGTCTTCAAAGCAAGCTATTAATCATTGTATTTTTATGAAGACAATTTAGTGAGAAAAATAAAACAAGTTCTCCCTATTGGAAACTAGCTGACAGATTACCATCATTCT
>NW_027676821.1:0-381 GCF_054177405.1 Leptonychotes weddellii
TAACTTTGAATATGCAATTAGTGAATATTACATTGATTTGTGTTTTAAAGATGACCAACAGTTGGAAATAGAAACTGTAGCATTGTATAAATCAATGTTTATTCACTCGACGTGTGCACTATTTGAGTAGAAGATCATTTTCATCCAGGTTAAATAACTCACTGGGAGGGAGGGAGGAGGAGGAAACCAGAGAGTCTTTAAGTTTAGTTTTAAAGGTATTTTACCTATGCATAGCAGTAGAAATTAATGCTCATTGTGGAAATTCAGTTTGAAGAATATATCAAGGTTCTTAGGGATTATCTCTGTGCATTCTTTTAAAAATGCAACATCAAGTTTAGCAAAATACCAGAAAGCATATTTTCTATTAGGATACCCGCACTA
>NW_027676822.1:0-7688 GCF_054177405.1 Leptonychotes weddellii
TCCTTCCTTTCTGAGCCCGCATACAAGTGCCTGCCCTCCGGGAGTTCCCACTGTGGGTATCTAGTGCCCCGTAGGCAGGCTCTTCCTATCCTTACATTCCTGTCTTTCTCGTTTTATCCTTCTCTCTCACCCTGAAAACTACGCCCTGGGTTCTGTCTGGCTTTTCCTCATTCAGGTCTTCCTGAGTCGGCTATTAAATGATAATCTATTCCTTTACCGATTATAAATGTGAGTGTGCTGTTGAAAAGCGGAGTGTCAGACATGAGTTTTTCAATCATGGTTAATAATCATCATGGCTGAATCGCACTGAACACTTCCCATCCGCGAAGCCCCACTTTAAGTTCTTCTCTTGTGCTTACTGCTTTATTCTCCTCAGCAGCATGGCCAAATAGGTCCTCTTCTTAGCTGACATTTTGTCAATGAGGAAACTGGGATACAGAGAGGCTAGGAGTCCTGCCTGAGCTCACACAGCTCCTAGATGTGGCTTTGGGACCGTCTGGGTTACTGTGGCGGTGCTCGGTGGTGCTTTATTGTCTCTCATCTATGGAGACTAATCTGCCCACGTACAGAATCGCTGAGGTATGTTCTGGGCGAGTTCAACCAAGCTTCCTCCATGAGACCACCTCTAACTAATGATAAGTAAATTCATTAATAAATATTGATAATTACAGGCAAGTCGTGACTTTTTCAGATGGAGGTCTTCCTCAGCATTATGAGAGAATTATTTTGTTTTTTCAGTGTAGGTCTTCTTATTCAAAGGCATAGAGGTTTTTTGTTTTGCTTTTTTTTTTTTTTTTAGAGAGAGCGCACTCGAACACTGTCTGTGGTGGGGGCAGAGGGAGAGAGAGTGAGAGGGAGAAAATCTCAAGCAGACTCAGGGCTGAGTGCAGAGACCAACTCAGGGCTTGATCTCATGACCCTGAGATCATGGCCTGAGCAGAATTCAAGAGGGAGATGCTTAACTGACTGAGTCACCCAGGCGCCCCAAAGGCACAGAAGTTTTAAGAAACATCACAATGGTTGAAATGGAAGAACTCCAAAAAATCATGAGGGAAATTCTATGGAAACAGTAGAAAGGATCCCCCAAAGTGTCCATGCAGCATACTTTCTAAGCTTCCATTACCTCTCCCCCCCACCCATCCCAGCATCCCCCATTTCAGTTGGAGATTCAGATGGTTTTGGGAAGGTGACTTGCCCCCCTGCCCCAATCTCTGTAATGGGGTATGTGACCGGGTTGCAGCCATTTGCCTCAGTTGTCCCCATGGCTCCAGTGATTGGGTTTGTTATGGACATGCAACCTAAGCCAGTCCAATCAGAATAAATCTCAGTACTGGACATCTTGGGGAAAGAAGCTGTATTCTGCCTAGTGAAGAAGAAGAAAGTATAAAGCCAGGCGAGCTGCTAGCACCCATCTAGAAATTTGTAAGTGTAAACAGCCTTCCCACCTGTGGAAGGGAGACCCAAAAGATAAAACAAAATTGGGAGGCTCGTGATGTCCTACAGGATCAACCCTCACCTAAAGCCTCACCTAAATTCTGGAGTTCTAGTTTTAGAAGTCCATAAATTGTCCATTGTTCAAGCTGGCTTGAGTTAGGGTTTTGGTTATTGGCCATGAAACGTGTCCTTAACTGATAGACACTTTGGGGCTGAAATGCAAGCACATGTCTTCAAAGGCTGAAGAACTACAAGTAAAGTTGGTAATGGCAGGAAGAGTGGAGTGCTGTGGAACTGGGCACAGAGATGCAGCAGGTGAAGATTCTCGACAATCAGTAATTCAGCTCTGAGCCCCGCAATGCAGGCTATTGTGCTTGAATGATGTACAGTAAAAAGTACATTTAATACTGTTGAATGTTTGTCCCCTCAAAATGTAGATGTCGAAATCCTGATCAACAAAGATGGTGGTATTTGTTGGTGGCCCCTTTGGGAGGTGAGGAAGTCATGAATGGGGTTAGTCCTCTTATGAAAGAGATCCCACAGAGTTCCCAAGCTCCCTTCCACCAGGTGAGAACTTGGCCTCCCGGAGGAGGGCCTTCACCTGACCTGGCAGGCACCTGATCTTGGACCTCCCAGCTTCCAGCACTATGAGAAATAAATTCTGTTGTTTACAAGCCACCCAGTCTATGGTATTTTGTTAAAGCAGCCCAGTGGACTAAGACAAATACCAACCTAATAGAAAGGCTTTTAAATTTAATTTCATTTTATTTACTTGAGAGAGAGAGAGAGACCGAGAGCACCTAAGCAGGGAGGAGGGGCAGAGGGAGAGGGAGAAGCAGACTCGATCCCAGGACCTGGAGATCATGACCTGAGTGGAAGGCAGACGCTTAACCAACTGAGCCACCCAGGAGTCCCTAATGGAAAGGTTTCTTGGGACCCACTCTTTGAGACTGCTACTTCATTACAAAAGGTGTACATACATACACACACTGTATACGAGTAAAACTGAGGATCTCTTAATAAGATGGGCAAATTTTATCAATGTCAATCGCCTGGTTGTGATATTATACTATTATTTTGTAAGATGTAATCTTTGGGGGAAACTGGATAAAGAGTGCACAGGATCTCTCTGTATTACTATTATTTTTTAAAGATTTTATTTATTTATTTATTTATTTGTCAGTGAGAGAGAGCGCCCACAAGCAGGGGGAGCGGCAGGCAGAGGGAGAGGGAGAAGCAGGCTCCAGATGAGCAAGGAGCCCAAGGCGGGACTCGATCCCACGACCCTGGGATCATGACCTGAGCTGAAGGCAGACGCTTAATTGACTGAGCCACCCAGGTGTCCCTCTCTGTATTATTTCTTACAATAGCATGCAAAGCTACAATGATCTCAATAAAAATTCCAGTGAAAAAAATTCACGAAAAAAAAAAAAAGAAATATACAGATAGCTGGTGACCTACCCAGATGTGTAATCTGGGCCAAAGTGGGCAGGTTAAGGGAACCAGCAAGGGATGGCGTTGTACCCAGAGGCTAGCAACGTGGACAGCTGGTGCCATCATAGAGAGATGAGGCTGTAGACAGTGGAACAGGAACACAGCCACTGTCAGACCTCAGCCCTACAGGGAGGGAACAAGGAGGACAGAGAATAAATACCCCAACCTTGCTCACCTCCTCCCTTTAATCTCCTGCCCGCACTTCCCATTGGCTGAACCCAACCATAAGCCAGAGACACAGATGCAGTGTCTGAGGGCCCAGTACAGGCTGGAAAAAAGATCTGGTAAGTAGAGATTATCAGCAGCGTAGCAGAAGGTTGGAGGGCAAGCCCAGCATTTTACTCAGCCATATCAGCGGGTCTAGAGGTCAGATCAACATGCTCTACCTTTTAGAAAGCTCTCAAAATTTTTTCATCCTACCAGGAATTAAGGAATCAATGAGCTAGCATTTCCCCCATATCCAATGAGTTGTTTTTAAAATTTTTTAAAAGATTTTATTTTTAAGCACTCTCTACATCCAGTGTGGGGCTAGAACTCATAACTTGGAGGTCAAAAGTTGCACGCTCCACCAACTGAGCCAGCCAGGCACTCTAAGTTGGTTTAAATTTTTATTTTTTTATTTTATTTTTAAAGATTCTATTTATTTTTTGACAGAGAGAGAGACAGTGAGAGAGGGAACACAAGCAGGGGGAGTGGGAGAGGGAGAAGTAGGCCTCCCGTGGAGCCGGGAGCCTGATGCGGGGCTCGATCCCAGAACCCCGGGATCATGACCTGAGCCGAAAGCAGATGCTTTAACAACTGAGCCACTCAGGTGCCCCTGGTTTAAATTTTTAATTACTCAGGTAGAATTCCCTCTCCTTGTAAGGAAATAAAATATTATTTTTTAACGGTTTTATTTTTAAGTAATCTCTACACCCAACGTGGTACTCAAACTCAAAATCCCAAAATCAAGAGTCAGGAAGCTCCATGGACTGAGCCAGCCAGGTGCCCCGGGGAACTAAAATATTATTGATGAGATTAAATATTCCAAGGATCATCTCCCCAGTTCCCATGCCCTCCCCAGAGACACCCCCTATTAATCAACTTGGGATATAAATGTTTGAAAACCTTTTTTATACATTTTGAGATACACCATATAGCTCCCGAAGCAATATATAATACTTGTGTGTGATTGTGTTGATTAAGCTTTTTATTTTGATCTTTTAGATTTACACGCAATTTTAAGAAATAGTACAAAGAGATCCTATATACCCTTTACCCAGTTTCCTCCTGATGGTAACATCTTGCAAAATTATAATACAATATCACATTGATACAGTTGGGATACAGATAATTTTATCACCGCAAAGGTCCCTCACTCCCTTCCATCCCTTCCATAAGCCCTTGCAACCACAAATCTACTCTGCATTTCTATAATTCTGTCATTTTATTTTATTTTATTTTTAAAGATTTTATTTATTTATTTGAGAGAGAGAGAATGAGAGAGAACAAGCACATGAGAGGGGGGAGGGTCAGAGGGAGAAGCAGACTCCCTGCTGAGCAGGGAGCCCAATGTGGGACTTGATCCCGGGACTCCAGGATCATGACCTGAGCCGAAGGCAGTCGCTTAACCAACTGAGCCACCCAGGCGCCCTAATTCTGTCATTTTAAAAAAAGATTTTATTTATTTACAAGAGAAAGAGAGAGCAAGAGGTGGGGGAGGGGCAGAGGAAGAGGGAGAAGCCGACTCCCCGCTGAGCAGGGAGCCCACATGGGGCTATCCCAGGACCCTTGCATCATGAACTGAGCCGAAGGCAGATGCTTAACTGCTTAACCGACTGAGCCACCCAGGCACCCCTATAATTCTGTCATTTCAACAGTGTTATATAAATGGAATCCTATGGTGTGTAACTTTTGGGGATAGGCTTTTTGCACCTGGCATAATTCCCTGGAGCTTTACACAGACAGTTGTGTATCAAGAGTTTGTTCCTTTTTCTTGCTGAATGGTATTCCGTGGTACGTATGTACTAGAGTTTGTTTAACCATCACCTGTTAAAGGACATCTGGATTGCTTCTGGTTTTTGACTGTTACAAATAAAACTGCGATAAACATTCACATGGGGGATGTTGTGGGAACATAAGTCTCCATTTCTCCGGGATAAACGTCCAGGAACACAATTGCTAGGTCATGTGGCGTTTGCATGTCTAGTTTTTTAAGAAACTGCTAACCTTTTTTCCCAGGGTAGCTGTACCATTTCTGCACTCACACCAATGATGGGTAATCAATTTCTCCTCCATCCTCACCAGCATTTGATGTTGTCATTATTTTTTGGTTTAGCCATTCTGATAGCTGTGTAATGAGATCTCATTGTGGTTTTAATTTGCATCTTTCTAATGGCTAATGGTGTGGAACATCTTTTCATGTGCTTATTTCCCATCTGTGTATCCTCTTCGGTGAAATGTCTCTTCACGTCTTTTGCCCATTTCCCATTTGGACTATTTACTTTTCTTAAAGTTTTATTTATTTAAGTAATCTCTACGCCCAACATGGGGCTCAAACTCATGACCCCGAAATGAAGAGTTGCACGATCCTCCCACTGAGCCAGCCAGGCACCCCTGGACTGTTTAAGTTTTTACTGTTGAGTTTTCAGAGTTCTTTGTATACTCTAGGTACAAGTCCTTGATCAGATAGGTGGTTTGCAAATATTTCCTCCCAGTCTTTAGCTCGTCTTTCTGTCCACTTAACATGGTCTCTCGCAGAGGAAAAATTTTCAGTCGTGTCCAGTTGATGAATTGTCCTCTTACAGATTGAGCCTTTGGTGCCAAGCCTAAAAACTCTTTGCCAAGCTCTAGATCCCAAAGATGTTCTTTGTGATTTTTTTTCCCTAAAAGTCTTATAGCTTCATATTTTACATTTAAGTCTGTGATCCATTTGAGTTACTTTTTCTTTTAGGTGTGAAGTTTAGATCAAGGTTCACTTTTTGGCTTGTGCATGTCCAACTACTCTAGCACTGTTGGTGGAAAAGGCTATTTTTCTCCACTGAACTGCTTTTGCACGTGTGAGTACTTCTGAACACAAGTAGCTCCACACTAGGTGTATTGTTCAGCAGTGTACTTTTTTTTCACTCTCTAGTATGTCGTGAAGATTCTTCCATGTCAATACATATAGATCTGCTTCATTCTATTTAATGGCTGCAGGTCTACCTTAACCTGGGATCCACAGATCACCCCCACAGTAGGACCCAGGGGAGGCTGAACTTGCATGAGAAAAAGATGCATTTTCATTTTCACTGGTCTCTAACTGAAAGTTACCATTTCTTTCCATTATCAGTGTAAGCAACAAACCACAATAGTAATAGCAGAAACTGTGACTTTGTTGCTAAAAGAAATCACAGATATTTTCACGGTCCATTACAGATGTGGCACATGTCTTGATATATCATTTACTCTCATTACTACCTCAAAAGGATAGTAGTTGTTAAACCTATTGCAGTATCTTATT
This sequence comes from Leptonychotes weddellii, assembly GCF_054177405.1. Taxonomy (NCBI): domain Eukaryota; kingdom Metazoa; phylum Chordata; class Mammalia; order Carnivora; family Phocidae; genus Leptonychotes; species Leptonychotes weddellii. The sequence goes on from NW_027676822.1 coordinate 6,410, forward strand.
ACTTAATGCATTGATAAAGAGGCATACGCATTACTTATTACAAACTTGCTTTTATGTTTTGGTAACTGTTTCAATACAATGAGTTTTCTTCATAGTCCTGTGTATTTAATATTATGCATTAAAAACACATTTCTGAACCAATACATCATTTTAGCAAGGTTGCAGGACACGAGTTAACATAATAAAGTCTATGGTTTTCTTGTATAAAAGTAATGAACAGGGGCGCCCTGGTGGCTCATTCGGTTAAGCATCTGGCTCTTGGTTTCAGCTCAAGCCATGATCTCAGGGTCGTGGTTGGGCTCTGTGCTCAGCGGGGAGCCTGCTTGAGGATTCTCTTCCTCTGCTCCTCCCCCAACTCTCTCTCTCAAATAAATGAACGAATCTTTAAAAAATAGCAATGAACAGGGGCGTCCAGGTAGCTTAGTCAGTTAAGGAACCAACTCTTTTTTATTTTATTTTATTTATTTATTTGAGAGAGCACGTGCATGAGTGGGGGGAGGGGCAGAGACAGAGGGAGAAGCCAACTTCCGGCTGAGCAGGGAGCCCAACTTGGGGTTCCATCCCAGGACGCTGAGATCATGACCTGAGCCGAAGGCAGACCCTTAACTGACTGAGCCACCCAGGCGCCCCAAGTGACTAACTCTTGATTTCAGCTCAGCTCTTGATCTCAGGGTCATAAGTTCAAGCCCCTTGTTTGTATGATAAAACTCACCATGTAACTCACCATGTATCATAGATCTCAATATAAAGTGCAAAACTATAAAACTCCTAGAATACAGCGTAGGAGAAAATCTAGGGGACCTTGGATATTGGTGATGACTTTTGAGATACACCGAAAGTACAACCCACAAAAGAAAAAAATCGAGGAGGTAAACTTTATTCAACTTAAAAACTTCAGCTGTGGGGCGCCTGGGTGGCTCAGTCGGTTAAGCGGCTGCCTTTGGCTCGGGTCATGATCCTGGAGTCCTGGGATCGAGCCCCGCGTCGGGCTCCCTGCTCAGCGGGGAATCTGCTTCTCCCTCTCCCTCTGCCTGCCTCTCTGCCTACTTGTGCTCTCTATCTGTCAAATAAATAAATAAAATCTTTAAAAAAAAAAAAAAACTTCAGCTGTTAAGAGAATGAACAAATTGCTACCTTCCTCTCCACCAGCCTTGAGAACAATGGCTTTAATAAAACCTGGAGGTAACCTCAATGCCCACCAAGAGGGGATTGGTTACTAAATGATGCCATTAGAATGGAAGCCTTAATAGTGGTATATGTGGGATGTTTTCCTTTGCCC
>NW_027676823.1:0-381 GCF_054177405.1 Leptonychotes weddellii
CCATTTATACCAATAGATCATCTAAGCAAAAAATCAACAAGGAAAGTGACTTTGAATGACACACTGGAACAGATGGATTTAACAGACATATTCAGAACATTTCATCCTAAAACAACAGAATACATATTCTATTCAACTGCACATGATACATTCTCCGAATAGATCACATGTTAGACCACGAAACAAGTTTCAACAAATTTGAAAAGATTGAAGTCATATCTCACAACTTTTCTGACTACAATTCTAGAAATCAACCATAAGAAAAAATCTGGAAAGACCCCAAATTCATGGAGGTTAAATAACATGCTACTAAACAATGAATGAGTCAACCAAGAAACCAGAAAAGAAATAAAAAATTACATGGAATGTTAAAAAAAAAAA
>NW_027676824.1:0-381 GCF_054177405.1 Leptonychotes weddellii
TCTTTGAGGATGGAACAGAATCCTGATGGCTGGAGCAGAGACAGCCTGGGGTGGGGCAGAAGAGGAGGCCAAGGACTTTGCCAGAAGACTGGCAACCCACAATCAGGAGGTTAGACTCTAACCTAAGCATGTATAGAATCTATTGAAGGATTTTAAGAATACTTCATTTAAGGAAGTGTTGTAAGAATTACATGAGCAATTGCATGTAAAATTTTTCAACTTCCTTCCTTCTTCCCTTGGTTTCTTGCTTCCTTCTTCCCTCCTTCCCTTCTGTCATTTTTTCTTTTTTTTTTCAAATCAAGGGCTCTTTCTGCTTCATGGACAGTGTACTAAATTACATCTCTCATTTTATAAGGAGGTATGGTGTTAAGAAACTTAAAA
>NW_027676825.1:0-381 GCF_054177405.1 Leptonychotes weddellii
TGGGTGGCTCAGATGGTTAAGCGTCTGCCTTCGGCTCAGGTCATGATCTCAGGGTCCTGGGATCGAGTCCCGCATCGGGCTCCCTGCTCAGTGCAGAGCCTGCTTCTCCCTCTCCCTCTGCCACTCCCTCTGCTTGTGCTCTTCTGTCTATCTCTCTGTCAAATAAATAAATAAAATCTTTAAAAAAAAAAAAAAAAGAATCAATGACTGGGAATAATAAATGATAGCAAAGCTAACTGAAAGAAAAAGGATGACTAGAAAGTATGCCTTAGCAGTCATTATAACCTATCTCCAAGCTAAAAAAATAAGATCAATGTGGTACTTAAAGAATAGACAGATACATCCTCTCAAGGAAAAGAATAAACTTATAAACTTCCTAGG
>NW_027676826.1:0-381 GCF_054177405.1 Leptonychotes weddellii
GGGCCATAACACCTATCTTGTGTTGGCACCTGAAACAAACTTAAAACTTACATTCCAGCCATGTGAAACTGCCTGGAGTTCCCCAAACCCACTGGCTTTCTCCATCCCCCTGTCATCACTTGTGGTGGACTCTTCATCTAGTCTACCTGGGACCACCTACTCGTCTTTCAGAATCAATTCAAAGGGCCATCTCCTCCTTGAAGGCTTGGATCCTCCCACGTCCACGCTCCAACAACCTCTCCCCTCTTTGTGCTTGGTGTGTGATCAAATCCCTACTCTGCCACTTACCAGCTTTGTGACTATAAAAAGCTACTTCTCTGTGTCTCAGTTTCCTCTCCTGAAAAATAGGCCTAAAGAGAGTCTCTAGTTCATAAGGTTGTC
>NW_027676827.1:0-381 GCF_054177405.1 Leptonychotes weddellii
GTTTCTTTTTGAGAAATACATAACATGAAAACAAAACATAAGGACAAGCAGATAATGTAATGTACAAAAAAGAATAGGAGGTAAAGTGGTAAGAATCAAAAAATGGGTTACAAGACCTAAATATATAATTTGAAAATTCAGTTGACTACTTTGTAACACACCCTGAGGTTAACTTGTAAAGTAAATTATACTTTAAATTCTGTGTGATATTCTTTCTGTTAAAAAGAAGTACAACTTTTTAAAATAATGGAATTCATAAGGATAAAGAAGTTCAAATAAGATACTACAAGTTATTATCAATCTGATCCAATCACTTGTTTTTTCATATTCATTCTGTTAGCACACATACTATAATAACTGGAAACCTAGCTATGGGACAGT
>NW_027676828.1:0-381 GCF_054177405.1 Leptonychotes weddellii
TGGGTGGCTCAGTTGGTTAAGCGACTGCCTTCGGCTCAGGTCATGATCCTGGAGTCCCTGGATCGAGTCCCGCATCGGGCTCCCTGCTCGGCAGGGAGTCTGCTTCTCCCTCTCCCACTCCCCATTTGTGTTCCCTCTCTCGCTGTGTCTTTCTCTGTCAAATAAATAAATAAAATCTTTAAAAAAAAAAAAAAAAGAATTGCAGGTCATACTATGTCCATTAAAACTGCTTGACTATGCTGTTATACCATGAAAACAGCCATAGATAACACCTTAAAACCACGGTGTGAACATTCCAATAAAGCATTCACAAAAACATGTGCAGGCCATATTTGCCTCACAGACTAATTTGTAGACTCGGTGATAGACGCTTGGCTTACA
>NW_027676829.1:0-381 GCF_054177405.1 Leptonychotes weddellii
GGTGGCTCAGTCGTTAAGCGTCTGCCTTCGGCTCAGGTCATGATCCCAGGGTCCTGGGATCGAGTCCCACATCGGGCTCCCTGCTCGGCAGGAAGCCTGCTTCTCGCTCTCCCACTCCCCCTGCTTGTGTTCCTGCTCTCGCTATCTCTCTCTCTGTCAAATAAATAAATAAAATCTTTAAAAAAAAAAAAAAAAAAAAGAAAGAAGTGCAAGGAACTCACAGGTAATGCCATCTCAAACAGACAAGGACTTGTAAAATATGGTGTATCCTCAATCCTGTTGTGTATAAAATATCCTGTTGTGCTCATATAGATTCCTTAGGTCTTACGTGGTCAATGCAGCAAATTGCCACCAATAATTTTTTCTGTACATATTTGTTCT
>NW_027676830.1:0-381 GCF_054177405.1 Leptonychotes weddellii
AAGCGCAGGTGGAGAGGGAGAGGTGAGGGATGGCATGGAGTACCAGTCAGGAGCCGACATGCTCTGGAGTCCTCTGCTCAGCTCAAGTCTCAGGCCGGGCCCGTGCTGGCTTCTTGGACCTCTCAGATTAGATGGAGGAGGGGGAAGATGGGGAGAGATGGGACCCAAAAGAGACCTTGGTAGCATTGCTATGTTTCTTATTTAGCAAACGGACTCAGGAAAACCAGGGAGAACCGTCTGCTTACAGTAAATGACGTAGTGCCGTATTTCAAACCAGCTGCCCACTCAGAGCAAGCCAACCACCCTGCTGTGTCTAGGAGCTGTTGTGACACAATGGCAGCCAACCCTCACTGAGTAGTCACCGCATGCTGAGTACTCGAG
>NW_027676831.1:0-381 GCF_054177405.1 Leptonychotes weddellii
TAAACTTTACACCCAACATGGGGCTTGAACTCACAGCCCGGAGATCAAGAGTTGCATGCTCTACAGACTGAGCCAGCCATTCATTAAGCACCCACCAATCAGTAACAAAGACAACAGCCGACACCGACCAGCACTCATCATGTGCAAGGCTCAGTGCTCATACCATCTGAGCAAATCTTCAGACAATCCTACGGGGCAGTTGCCATCATTCTCCCCATTTCACAGATGAAGAAACTGAGGCTCAGAGAGAAGTGACCTGCCTGAGGTCTCACAGCCAGTAAGTGCAAGAGCTGGGATTTGAACCCAGGTCAGCTGGCCCTAGAGTCCACACTCTAACCACCTCAGTGTGCACCAGCCCTGGGATATGGCCATGAACAAATG
>NW_027676832.1:0-381 GCF_054177405.1 Leptonychotes weddellii
GCCTGGGTGGCTCAGTTGGTTAAGCGACTGCCTTCAGCTCAGGTCATGATCCTGGAGTCCTGGGATCGAGTCCCGCATCGGGCTTCCTGCTCAGCAGGGAGTCTGCTTCTCCCTCTGACCCTCCTCCCTCTCCTGCTGTCTGTCTCTCATTCCCTCTCTCAAATAAATAAATAAAATCTTTAAAAAAAAAAAAAAGAATGGGGATTTACTAATACAGAGATTACATTCCTCCTGGAGGCCTCAATCTACAGGAAAGACTGGAAAAATGAATCACACCTTGAAAAAAACTATAGCTAAAATTTATCAAGAGACTAACTTAACATGGAATAAAACATCGCCTTTGCACTGCTCAGGATAAGGGCAGCTCCCCAAAGCAGGTTG
>NW_027676833.1:0-7688 GCF_054177405.1 Leptonychotes weddellii
TGACAGAGACACAGTGAAAGAGGGAACACAAGCAGAGGGAGTGGGAGAGGGAGAAACAGACTTCCCACAGAGCAGGGAGCCCGATGCGGGGCTCGATCCCAGGACCCTGGGATCATGACCTGAGCCGAAGGCAGATGCTTAACGATTGAGCCACCCAGGCACCCCTCATTGAGGTTTTGATTTGGATTTCCCTGATGCCAAGCGATGTTGAGCACTTTTTCATGTGTCTGTTGGCCATTTGGATGTCTTCTTTGGAAAAATGTCTGTTCATGTCTTCTGCCCATTTCTTGATTGGACTCTTTGTTCTTTGGGTGTTGAGTTTGATAAGTTCTTTATAGATTTTGGATACTAGCCCTTTATCTGATATGTCATTTGCAAATATCTTCTCCCATTCTGTCGGTTGTCTTTTGGTTTTGTTGACTGTTTCCTTTGCTTTGCAAAAGCTTTTTATCTTGATGAAGTTCCAATAGTTTATTTTTGCCCTTGCTTCTCTTGCCTTTGGCAATGTTTCTAAGAAGAAGTTGCTGCGGCTGAGGTCGAAGAGGTTGCTGCCTGTGTTCTCCTTTAGGATTTTGATGGACTCCTGTCTCACATTGAGGTCTTTCAACCATTTGGAGTCTATTTTTTTGTGTGGTGTAAGGAAATGGGCAAGTGGGTATTAAACAACAAATCCACTCTAACATTCCAATCTCCCTGAACTTTTGAATCCCTTCCTATATATTAAATGAAAGCATGTCCAGCATTTCCAGTTTGCTTACTGTGGGCCACCTCCTGGGTCAAGTTTCAGCTAACCAACCAAACTCTGACACCCCATTCTTTTTTTAATTTTTTGTTTTTGTTTTTTTAATTTGAGTATAGTTGACACACAGTGTTACATTAGTTTCAGGTATACAACATAGTGATTCAACTTTTTTATATGTTTTACTATGCTCACCACAGTGTAGTTACCATCTGTCACCCTACAACACTATTACAATGTCATTGACTATATTCCCTGTGCTGTGCCTTTTATTCCTGTGACTTATTTATTATATAACTGGAAGCCTGTATCTCCCTCACTCCTGCACCCATTTTGGCCATCCTCCCACCCCCCTTTCCCGTTGGCAACCATCAGTTCGTTCTCGATATTTATAGGTCTGATTTTGTGACAGCCCTTTCTAACTACCTAAGCTGCAACCTTAAATGCAGAATCTCTGCTTAATGAGCTCATATCAATAAATAAATTCATTCCTTCCACCATTATCCTATATACCCTGAATATTCATTCCCACATACATTCTCTGGATTTCTGCCTATATAAATTTGAAAATTCAAGTGGTTCTTTCGGAATGTAGCACACCTCCCCATGGGTCATACTTCATACCCCACCTTTAACTGCCTGCTGGGATTTGAGTCTAGTTATAGGTCTAGAAGCAAAAGGTGGGATGGGTCCTAAAGAGAATCAGCATTGTCTTGAGGTCACTATAGTTCCTTCAGATAATTCATAGTTAATTCCCTCAGACAGGGATTGAAAGGCTGTTACTACTGGAGGTAGAGAGGGTGTTCCTACTGGTAGTAGAGAGACCTCTTCCACTAGCAAAGAAGATATATCAGAATTTAGGGGCACAGTGTCCCCATCTTCATCAGGTATTCCCACACATCTCCATTCCAACTTGCAGGATCCCATTTTTTCCCAGTCGATGCCCTCACTTTAACAGTAGGCTGGGACTTCAACTTGCCTTATATTTTAACCAATTGCAGAATGAGATTTTGCATTTGATGTTCAGCAGTCTCAGCCGTGGGGCTACAGGCAGTAAGGGTCTCCTTCAGGGCACACAGAAGTTTTCAGTCATTTCTGTGGCACTCGAGCTGGGAATTTGAATTCCTGAGCTCATCCTTTTTTTCACCACTTTGTCAAGAGACATTAGGAGCAACTAGACAACATCTTATTCTTTAGAGTTCCAAAAATGTTCAGAGATATCATATACAGAGCCACTTAGCTTCTTACTTCTTGTAAGTGGTTTCATCAGGGATACCCAACAGAGATATGCCATGAACTATCTGTATTACTGGAAATAGTCATTAGTGTCTTTAAATTTAATAAGATTAGAGGGGCGCCTGTGTGGCTCAGTTGGTTAAGCGACTGCCTTCAGCTCAGGTCATGATCCCGGAGTCCCAGAATTGAGTCCCACGTCGGGCTCCCTGCTCAGTGGGGAGTCTGCTTCTCCCTCTGACCCTCTCCCCTCTTATGCTCTCTCTCACTCTCTCTCTCTCTCAAATAAATAAATAAAATCTTTAAAACAAATAAATTTAATCAGATTAGAGAGCCAATTCCAGAAACCTCAGAATGAATTCAGAAAACCCATCCTTATAATTCTGTTCCTCTGGAACCACTCTCAGTACCAAAATCTGCATTAGTCTGGGTTCTCCAGAGAGACAGAGTCAAAAGTGTATGTATGTATACATAGATGATTTATTATAAGGAATTATGTCACACAATTATAGAGTCTGAGAAGTACAAGATCTGTAGTCGGCAAGCTGGAGACCCAAAGGGTCATTGATATAGTTCTGTCTGAGGCTGAGGACCTGAGAACCAGGGAAGCTAATGATGTAAGTTCCAGTCTGAGTGAGTCTGAATTCCAAAGCAGGAGAAGGCTGATATCCCACCTGAAGACAAACAGCTCAAGAGAGAGAATTCTTTCTTACTCAGCCTTTTCTTTTACACAGGCCTTCAATGAACTAGATGCAACTCACTCACATTGGAGAGGACAATCTGCTTTATGCAGTCTACCAGTTCAAATGTTAATCTCATCCAGAAACATCCTCACAGACACACTCAGAAATAATGTTTAACCAAATACCTAGACACCACATGACTCAGTCATGTCAACACATAAAATTACCCATCACATGGTGGATGTGAAAAAGGAGAGCAGCTCTCTTTATTAAACATATGCTCATTTTAAATACCCAGTTTCTGGTTGTCTGGAACAACCTTCTAATTGTCTTTCCAGCTGAACAGCAGCATGAATCACTGTAGTGCTGTGAATGAGATGCTGGGCTGGTAATTTTAAAATGCAGTGAGACAGGAAAGGGGAGAAAACAAAGCAGCCTTGAGATGTCTGGACCATGTCTGGAAAGTTGGACATAGGCTAATAAGGGAATTGGAGTAAACCCTCGGATGGTGATGATAAGTGCTGGGTGGTGGTAATGATGGTGGTGATGATAGCAGATAAAATGTATTAAATGATTATAATGAGTTAGGCAGGTACTATGAAAACCCTAACTTTATTTAATCATATGAGGTATGTACTATTATTATTTTCAGTTTACAAACAAGAAAACCGAGACTTCTGGAGGTTAGATCCAAAGTCACAGAGTATTGGTCATTTCCTGAGTTGGAATTCCAGCCTACTATGTAATACTGCTGGAAGGAGATATCAATACCAAGAATGCAGGCTGCATGGGGAGGAATACAGGCAGGAAATACACCACAGCACACAGCATGCCCTGCACAGTTTTGCTCTAGCTAATTAGAGGAAGGACATGTTTGTTAGAACGTTTGAAAGTCTCTGAATCAAAAGGCAAACAAGGAAGACTAATCTCATGTTTAGCTCAACTCAGAGAAGTTGGTAGTAAGGACAGTTGATGCAGCTAATGAAGAAAAGGGAAAGGGTAAAGGAGAAATAGAATCATCTTTGCCCAATTTTCCCATTCTCAAGGTTGAAATGAATTATCGAGGAGAAAAAAGAAACATGGGGTCAAAAATAAAATCGTTGATCAAAAGGCAGAAAATATTATCAGAAAAGAAATTCGGATGGGTTTCTATGTAGGGATAACAATAATAGAATAAGAGTAGTTACAAGTATATGAATTCAATCCCAATTTAGGTCATTTGAAAGAAACAAGATGATACAGAGGTGCTGTGCTTTGTATAATAGATAATGTAATCCTGGGCTGCCTTGTACACTTCATGCTGGCATGTAGGCTCCTGGAGCATGTCATCCATTTCTGACATCCAGCTTCTGACATAGCAATTTGCCTACAGTAAGTACTCAGTCAAATATTGTCATTCTCCCAAATTGAATTGGATGATTATCACAACTAATTTTCCATTATTAAGCAAAAATCTAATTTTTTTCTTCTTTTGGAGTAACATGGTATATGAAACATTAGGGGGATTAATTATGTATGTTTGGAAATTCAAGACCAAAGATTCAGAATATAGACTTTGTAGTCAAACCACCTTTTTAATCCCAGCTCCTCCATCCATTAGCTCTAGACTTTAAATATGTTACTTAATTCCTCTGCACCTTGTTTCCACATTTGCAGACTACTGCTGATAGAGCTACCTCCCAGGTTGTTGATAATTGAATAAAAGGTGTCAAGAATTATCTTGATGCTTCCATAGTGATAATGGATGGATTGGGTGGATGGATGGATGACCAAGAAGCAAAGCAAAGTCAGTGAATGCTTCAAAAAGAAATGAGTGGACTTATGGACACTCAAAGTTTGGAATGAAGAAAAGTCCTAAGAATTTTTAGGACCTCTCTAATAGCTACTAGTAATTTTAGAAGTATTTGCATGCCCATATGATTTGTTTGGGCTTCTAAAATTTGACTATGAATTAAAAAGCTTAAAGAGAGCTCTTGAGGAAAGCTCAACGGACACCTGTTAGGCGATCTAAATCTTCACACTTCTCAACTGATTCATCATGTAATTGTGGGTCAGTACAGGGAGGTAGAGTGCTATGAAGGATGTTGACACTGCTTTGCCCAGAGAGATTGACATTTCATTTTCCTAACTGCCTTGCCGAATGATTCTCTTCTTCCTCCTCCATAGACTATCTTTGAAAATCCATATGTTGTGAATTAACCTGTGGCATTAATCATAGCTTCCTTGTTCCAGAATTTTTCATATCAGTGTTTTCCCATGCTACACTCAGCTCTCATGTTTATGATTGAGAGGTGGAATTGGAGTAATTCATTCGGAAACAAATATGCAAAGAAATGTATTTAACAGTCCCAGTGCTTGTAATGAAAGTTCTTTACTTATATATGGCATCATAAAAAGTCAAACTTATAACAGGGATTAGAATGGTGGTTACCAGGGACTAGGGAAAGGGGAAAATAGGGGAGATGTTGGTCAAAGGGTTCAAACTTTTAGATAGAGGATGAATCAGTTCTGGAGAGCATGGTAACTACAGTTACCACCTGGGTGGCTCAGTCAGTTAAGCATCTGGCCTCAGCTCAGGTCATGATCCCAGAGTCCTGGGATCAAGCCCTGCATTAGGCTCTCTGCTCAGTGGAGAGTCTGCTTCTCCCTCTCCCTCCGTCTGCTGCTTCCCCTGCCTGTACTCTCTCTGTCTCTCTCTGTCAAATAAATAAATAAAATCTAAGAAAAACATTTTACAAATGCATTTATACTTAAAATTTGCAAGTGTTCTCACCACACATACACACACAAAATAACTATGTGGTAGATATGTTAATTAGCTTGATTGTGATAATCATTTCACAATGTATACATATATCAAAACATGCTGTACACCTTAAATATATACCATTCTTATTTGTCAATCATAAAGCTGGGGGGCAGGGAGAGAAAAATGAGTCAGTACTAAATGGTTCCAGAGCCCCAGAACTTCTTAAAAGCTCAATTGCCTAGGTGAAAACTCCACAAGTCAGCTTAGGACAGATCTAGCTTAAAAGCAACTTGAGCTATTTAAGAAGAATTTTAAGAACAAGAACTTTATTGCCTTGAATCCTATAATTTCTTTCCTGTGTAATTGCAAATGACCCTCAATGCCTTTTAATTGCTGCTATCAAAGAAAAATAAAAAGATCCAGGCCTTAGAAAATGATCATGCTTTTGAAATTACCTCTTCAGAACCAGTAGGAAGGCTAAAAGTGATCAATGGTTGATGAAAGGCGGTAATAGAGAATAGTTTATCCCTTCCTGCCTTGTATACCCATCCTACCCCAGCATCAACCCACCCACCCTCTACTCATCCCCAATCAGTGCTTGCATCAATAACTCCAACTTTCAGACCTTGGCTGCATCATCACTGCCTCCATGAAGTGTCCTCAATCACTCTGCCACTCCATCTAGATTAGGGTTGTCAAAGAAAAATTATACTGAGCAAGGAAGACTTTATTCAAGACTATTGCAGTAGGGGAGAGAGATTGAACTCAACTCTGTTGAAAGAAAAGGAGGGAGAGTTTTTAAGCCCTGGGGTGAGCTAGTGGGAAAGTACTGGAGGACATTAGAGACGAGGTTAGTCAATGTGATGAGGCCATCTCTATTTGCTCATTGACATTGAAGTTAGACTCCTACACAACCACAACCACCACCACCTCAGATTGGAAGATGGAGATGCTATCTTTCTTGAAGATTACACTTCAAAGGGATGGCTTCTAGGTCTTTGAGAAAGACATCTTGGGTTGTAAAACCAGCAAGAGGCTGGGAGAAGACTTACATCTCAAAGGGCAGAAAAAGAATTTACAAGTTTTCTAATATTTAGTCAAAATGAGGGGAACATGAAGGACAAGTTGGTCAGGACCTGCCCATTATATGCTCTCATGGCACTTTCATAATAGTTGCTTCAATTATAATTCTTTGCTTGGGCTTCTAAAAGTTTACTGTGAATTTATAATCTTAAGAAGAACTCTTGATGAGAGCCCCAAATGCGCCTGTATTGACTATAACTGATTTGTTTAATATCTGTCCATTTGGGCAGGGACAATGTCTCTATTTTTTTTTAAAGATTTTTTATTTATTTGACAGAGAGAGACACAGCAAGAGAGGGAACACAAGCAGGGGGAGTGGGAGAGGGAGAAGCAGGCTTCCCGCAGAGCAGGGAGCCCGATGCGGGACTCGATCCCAGGACCCCGGGACAATGACCTGAACCAAAGGCAGACGCTTAAAGACTGAGCCACCCAGGCGCCCTCTATGTTGTTTACCACTGTATTCTTAGTGCAGAGTACCTGGAACATTGTAGACTCTAATTGAATATTTGTAGGAAAAGGAGAGAGCTCTGTAAGAACCCAGTTTCTTCAGGAGGAGGAATTCCTCCCTGCTCTTTCTTTGGTATCACATGGTTAAAGGTTTGTGTGAATATTGGGTAAGTGGAGAAGGAATCCATTCATTCATTTATAAATATTTATTACCATGACCACAGCACTGTTCTGTCCAAGTAGCACGTATCTTATGTGATTTTCTCTCGATAAGTCAAGTAAAAACAATATACCAACAGTCTCCACACAGGATGCACAAAATATTCTTTCACATATGTGAGCTGGCTCAAGTAGATAAGCCCTACTAAATGTGAAAAAGTGTTGTTATTCAGAAACATTTGTATTAATGTCAATTTTCTTCTCTTGAAAATACTTCCCCCACAGATCATTCTATTTCAGAAATAGTCACTGTAATTTTATAAACATTTTAAATCATCACTCAAGTCTAGCATTAGAATAGGAGAGTAAGGGTTTTTTTAAAAAGGTTGTATTTAGGGGCGCCTGGGTGGCTCAGTTGGTTAAGCGACTGCCTTCGGCTCAGGTCATGATCCTGGAGTCCCTGGATCGAGTCCCGCATCGGGCTCCCTGCTCGGCAGGGAGTCTGCTTCTCCCTCTGACCCTCCTCCCTCTCATGCTCTCTGTCTCTCATTCTCTCTGTCTCAAATAAATAAATAAAATCTTTAAAAAAAAAATA
>NW_027676834.1:0-381 GCF_054177405.1 Leptonychotes weddellii
GGTGGCTCAGTTGGTTAAGCGACTGCCTTCGGCTCAGGTCATGATCCTGGAGTCCCTGGATCGAGTCCCGCATCGGGCTCCCTGCTCGGCAGGGAGCCTGCTTCTCCCTCTGACCCTCCCCCCTCTCATGTGCTCTCTGTCTCTCTCATTCTCTCTGTCTCAAATAAATAAATAAAATCTTTAAAAAAAAAAAAAAAGAGTTCAGTAGCCACATGTGGCTAGTGGCTACCTTAAGGGATAGTGCAGATACAGAACGTTTCCATCATCACAGAAAGTTCTATCTGTCAGTACCACCTGGAAGGTTAGAAAGATCTCAAACGTTGATTATTACTGAGTACGATTTTCTTAACTATCTCTATATACGTTTTATGTTTTCTTCTG
>NW_027676835.1:0-381 GCF_054177405.1 Leptonychotes weddellii
AAAAAAAAAAAAAAGGCAAAGAGGGATACTTTCTGTTGTTAAAAGGTATAATTTATAACAAAGATATAATTTATGGATATTTATGCATCTAATAATAAACAACTTTCAAAAGGCAGCAACTACATGAATTTCCAGGATAAACAGAAACACAACAATAATAAGAGATTTTAGCATACCTTGTTCAAGTGTGATGAAGTCAACAAAACATTAAGAATACCTGAACATCATAACCAGTAAGGCAAATTTTAACCTTGATAATAGAGAATATATATCTTCTTTTCAAGTACACATAGAACATTTACCAAAAAAGTGTATTTTATGCCACAAGTCAAGCTGAATACACTTTAAATATATAAATTACAGAAACACGAATAAGCAAAA
>NW_027676836.1:0-381 GCF_054177405.1 Leptonychotes weddellii
TTTTTTTTTTTTTAAAGATTTTATTTATTTATTTGAGACAGAGAGAATGAGAGAGAACACATGAGAGGGGATAGGGTCAGAGGGCAAAGCAGACTCCCTGCCGAGCAGGGAGCCCGATGCGGGACTCGATCCAGGGACTCCAGGATCATGACCTGAGCCGAAGGCAGTCGCTTAACCAACTGAGCCACCCAGGCGCCCTGTTTTTAACTTTTGAGGAGACTCCATACAGAGTGTTTCCCAGGGTGGCTGCACCAATTTACATTCCTACCAACAGTGTATGAGGGTTCCTTTTTCTCTACATGCTTGCCAATACTTGTGCTTTCTTATCTTTTGGTTCTAGCCATTCAGACAGTTATAAGGTGATTGTAATAGTCCTTTCCA
>NW_027676837.1:0-381 GCF_054177405.1 Leptonychotes weddellii
GGGTGGCTCAGTTGGTTAAGCGACTGCCTTCGGCTCAGGTCATGATCCTGGAGTCCCTGGATCGAGTCCCGCATCGGGCTCCCTGCTCGGCAGGGAGCCTGCTTCTCCCTCTGACCCTCCCCCCTCTCATGTGCTCTCTCTCTCTCATTCTCTCTGTCTCAAATAAATAAATAAAATCTTTAAAAAAAAAAAAAAAAGAAATAGCACCACCCAATAGAAACATAAGGCCAGCCACATGCACAACTAAATTTCCTACTAGCTACATTAAAAACAGGTGAAATGTAAATTTTTTAAAAAGTAGAAAGAGCAGGTGAAACTAGTTTTACTAGTATATTTTATTTAACCCGATATATCCAAAATAGTCTTTCAACATGTAATCTA
>NW_027676838.1:0-381 GCF_054177405.1 Leptonychotes weddellii
CTGGGTGGCTCAGTCGTTAAGCGTCTGCCTTCGGCTCAGGTCATGATCCCAGGGTCCTGGGATCGAGTCCCACATCGGGCTCCCTGCTCGGCAGGAAGCCTGCTTCTCGCTCTCCCACTCCCCCTGCTTGTGTTCCTGCTCTCGCTATCTCTCTCTCTGTCAAATAAATAAATAAAATCTTTAAAAAAAAAAAAAAAGAGCAGCCTCTGAACATCCTAACAGGGCATAAACATGTCTCCCAATTCTTAGAAGGAAATACTGCAGACACTCCAAAGGGCCTGTTTTACACTGTTGGTAGAACTGTAAAGCCCTGAGGCTTTTCAAAGGTCTATTTACTAAGCAAAGGTTCTAAGTACTATGCTGAGAAAGAGAACAGAGCTT
>NW_027676839.1:0-381 GCF_054177405.1 Leptonychotes weddellii
TTCAAAACAAACAAACAAAAAAAGACAATTAAAAAAAATTAACTTTGAAAGACTAAAGAATCATGGTAAAAAAAGCCATGAATTCTATATGCAGTATTCCCCTAGCGCTGGAGTTCTGCCATTCTCATTGATCGGTAAACTTGGTCTTGGATGGCTGTTCTTGCTGATCTTCTGGGGGAGGAGTCTGTTGCCGTGGTTCCCAAATGTCTTTGCCGGAGGCGGAATTGCCCCACCCTTGCCGGTCTGGGCTAAGTAATCTGCTCGGGTTTTGCTTTCGGGAGCTTTTGTTCCCTGCAAGCTTTCCGTACAGCTTTGGAGTGCGAGAGTGAAAATGGCAGCCTCCCAATCTCTGCCCAGGAGGAGCCGAGAACTCAGGGCCCC
>NW_027676840.1:0-381 GCF_054177405.1 Leptonychotes weddellii
GGTCCTGGGATCGAGTCCCGCATCGGGCTCCCTGCTCAGCCAGGAGCCTGCTTCTCCCTCTCCCACTCCCCCTGCTTGTGTTCCCTCTCTCGCTGTCTCTCTCTGTCAAATAAATAAATAAAATCTTAAAAAAAAAAACAAAAAAAAACCTTAAAAAAAAAAAAAGAAATGGTTTCTCCTTTAAAAAAAAAAAAGAATAAAGCAAACCCAAGTCTCTCTAAACTCCAGAGCCTAGGCAAGGGAACCCTTTTCTCTGCTTTGTTATCAGTCGGCTCTCGCTCACAAATCCTCTATAGCGTTAAGTCCAGACTTGGTAGCTCATCACGAAATGGTCTTAACTTCACCCTCCTCACCTTCTCCTCAAGCTAGGCCACTGATGCT
>NW_027676841.1:0-381 GCF_054177405.1 Leptonychotes weddellii
TGTTCACTAAACTGGCATTAAATGAGCTTCTGCCTCTTCTTGCCTCTGGGTTTGGGTGCTTAATTCAAGGTGGATGGGATAATAAGAAAGAGAATAAGTTGTTTGTACTTTAGGGCCAATTAATCCTTTCCATGGGTTTGGAAATAATCAGCATGCAGATCAAGAAACGGAATACTAGCAGCACCCCAAAAACCCCTGCGTGCTTCCTTCCAGTTGCCATCCCCACAAGTATACCCAATGCTCTAGTTTTGCTTGTTTAAGAATTTTATATGGAAAGTATGCCCTCTTCTACATCTGATGTATTTCACTCAGTACTATGTCACCTAATGGTTTCTATTACATAAATTTGAAGATTCCTTATCAATGTCACATGCATACAGG
>NW_027676842.1:0-381 GCF_054177405.1 Leptonychotes weddellii
AGGTCTCATTTCACAAGCAGCCCAGAGCACACCTAGTTAAAACTCACCATATTCACATCCAGGGATGAAACACTGCCTCCCTCAGGCAAGGAGAGTCTTGTGGACAACTGCCTAAAGGACAGAGTAGCCAGAACACAACAGTGCATACGGAACACACTGGAAACACTCCCTGGAAGTGCCAGGCCCTGAGCACTACATCACCTCTTCTTCATTAGGGCATTACTTTCAGGAACAGGAGACATAACTGGCTTTTCTAACACAGAGAAGCAGGCCCAGACTTAGACAAAATGAGAAGACAGAGAAAATTACCCAAAATGAAAGAACAAGATAAGGTCATAGCCAGAGATCAAAGTGAAACAGATGTAAGTAACATGCCTGATG
>NW_027676843.1:0-381 GCF_054177405.1 Leptonychotes weddellii
GGGTCTGAGACACCAGCCCATCCTAGAGGGAACAAAGGAGCTGTGACACTCCATGCGGTGTGGGACCTGGACAGGGATGTTGGGAAACCGAGTGAAATCTCACGTCTGCGGTGTAGACAATAGGAACATAGCACTGCTGTTTCTCAGTCTCCACAAATGCACCGTGGTTACCTAAATGTCGGTATTAGGGAAAACTGGCTATCTTTAACACTTTTCTGTAAATCTAAAACTACTGCAAAAATTTTTAAGTGAATTTCTAAAATATACCATTAATAAAATGAATAAGCAAGTCAAAGAATGGGAGATAATATTTACAATATGTATCTGACAAGCCATGTATCCAGAAGATAAAAAGGGCTTTTACAACTTGATAATTTTTAA
>NW_027676844.1:0-7687 GCF_054177405.1 Leptonychotes weddellii
ATCAGGAGCACAGGGGGTGGGATCCAGGATGGGGTCTGTGCTCTGAGAGGAGGATCAGGAGCACGGGGGAGGGGGATCCAGGATGGGGTCTGTGCTCTGAGAGGAGGATCAGGTCCCGGAGGAGGTGGGATCCAGGATGGGGTCTGTGCTCTGAGAGGAGGATCAGGTCCCGCAGTGGGTGGGATCCAGGATGGGGTCTGTGCTCTGAGAGGAGGATCAGGTCACACAGGGGGTGGGATCCAGGATGGGGTCCGTGTTCTGAGAGAAGGATCAGGAGCACAGGGGGTGGGATCCAGGACGGGGTCTCTGCTCTGATAAGAAGGTCAGGATACATGTAAGAGTGCAGGACTCAGCCTGCACTGGGCCCTCCTATCCTGAAGGAGACTATGTGGTACTTTCGGGCTCCAGCTTCCTGGGATTCCAGGGAGCACTGTGATAAAATGCTCATGGTTCACCTAGCACATGCAAACAGATCCTGTGCAATGTCTCTGGTCCTCCCTCCACCCTCTCACGCACGCACACCCATCCCGTGGGGCCCTTGAGCTCTTTCCTCCCCCTGAGCCTCAGGGGCCCAGCCTGAAACTGCAGCATCCTGGGATTCACCTCACTTGAGCAGACAGAAAGGAAGGTCAGAACGGGTGGAAACCTTCTCGGAGCCAAAGCGTGAAAATCAGCAGGACAGAGGTCCCCGGGAAGACAGACCAGCAGGGCAGCTGTGTGCCTAGCTGTTCCTCTCCCCTTCCGCCATCCTCCCATCCAAGAACCCCACTCTCTGAGGGCATCCAGCCGCGGAAGCGTCCCCGGTGCCCCTCTCCTCCTCCATCCTTGCTGGAACCAACCTCACGGGCCACTTTGCTCTGCCCCGTTGATCAAGCCTCACTCCAACCTCTCCAGCTCCTCCCTCAAGGCACCCCCACAAAACCCTGGTTGCCTCGGTCAATCCGAGCATGTCAGACTACAGGCTGGCTGCTGGTGGTCTGGCTGAGTTGGCTCCCGGCGTGCAAGGTGAGCAGGGCACCACGTCTCCTCCTGCACTTACACCTCCACACCCCCGTGCTCACAGACCGCTCCCAAAACTAAGGCTGGGGAGGTCTCGGTTTTTCTGACCATGAATGAGTTCACGGAACGGGATGGCATGTTTCCCGAGGGACCATGTGGCCTTTCCAGAGGTTCTCATCGGAGCCCCTGAGCACTTCTCCGTGTAGTTCTGAACGTCCTTTCCCTTTCACAGAAGAAAAAAGAAAACCCATAAAAATGGAGCAGCCATCTTGCGACAAAATTAAGGAAGCCAAATTCCTTCACTCAGTGGAGTCTCCACGGGACATGACCTCTGCTGAGCTGGGGTGCCACGGCAAGCCCCGTGTCCTCGCCTCCCGGGAGCCCGGGAATAAGTCACAGTGATACCTGGCACTGTTATTCCTAGGACTCCTTGCAAAGCTAGAGTGACTGAGCGTCTAGTCCGCCGGGAACCACGATGACCCATGAGCGACAGAGCTTCCCAAACCACACGGAGCTGGACGGTCGCCCGGTGCCTGGTTAACCACGCAGGCTGGGCGTGCAGCCTGGGGGCTTCTGTGTCTAACGAGCTCCCAGGGAATGCGGATGGGGCTGGCCCAGACCCCGTGGGAGGCCGCACATCCTCACATGTCTGTATTTGCTGTAGGAATACGGGCAGCCCGTGTGGAGTAGTGACCGGCTCCCCAGGGCAAACCTGGCTGTGTGCAGACTCCGGGTTGGGGCAGAGCTACGCATCATGCCTCACTGTCCGCAGTTCCCACCCCACGGGGGGCGGAATTCGTCACTTCCTTTGCGATATCCCTGCCACCCTCCCAGTGTGCAAAATGAGCCTGTCCCACCACCTTCTCCTGCACTCAGGCCTCCAGACCCTCCCACTCCTCTCGGTAAGCCCAGGGCCCTGTGTCGGCCGGGGTTCTCCGGGGAAATATCCACGGCGTGTGTGCGGGGGGGCGGCGTGAAGACAGAGTGATTGATTTAGGGTACGTAGGCAGAGGGATGTAGGGGGTGCGCGTAGAGATACGCAGGGGGTGCGCGTAGAGATACGCAGGGGGTGCGCATAGAGATACGCAGGGCGTGCGCGAAGAGATACGCAGGGGGTGCGCGTAGAGATATTTAGGGTGTGCATGTAGATATTTAGGCTATGCGTGTAGACGTATTTAGGGTATGCATGTAGAGATATTTAGGATATGCATGTAGAGATATTTAGGGTACATGTGTAGATGGAGAGATTTAGAGAGATGGGGGACTGGCTCACAAGATCGTGGAGGCTGAAGCCCATCCACATTACGGACGGTAAGCTGCTTTACCCAAAGTTTACGGATTTCAATGTTAACCTCATCTGAAACCACCTTTGGGTGGCTCAGGTCATGACCTCAGGGGCCTGAGATGGAGTTCCACAGGCTCGTCACTCAGCACTCGTGCATCCTCCACTCATGTGGACGCTCTGTCTCTCTCTCAAACAAAACTTTAAAAATACCTTCCCAGCAAATCTAAACCAGCGTTTGACCACAACCTGGGCACCTGGGCCCGGCCAAGCTGACACCTGAAATAGACCATCACACCTGCTTCTTCTGTTAGTGGACTGTGTCCACCTCGGGCTCCCGGACAGCCACACACCCCCAGCCTGTGAGCCGGGGAGGGGAGTGCCCAGAGGCCACCTTCCCTACTCTCCTCCCCTCGCCGCTCCCCTCGGCCCTGGACCCCAGACCCCTCCCTCCCTCAAGATGGGGCCTGGGCTGCCCCCACCCACCTGCGGCCCCGTTTCTCCTCACCTCCCTGCTCACTCCAAACGGTGCTCCAGCCCAGCGGCTCCATGGCCTCCAGTCCGCTCAGGGGCGTCTCTACCCAATCCCAGGCCAGTGTGTACATGCACATGGGCCTGGCAGCAGGACGCACCCCACACAGCCCCCCTCTTCCGTGAATCACACACACAAGGCTCAGCACTGCCCAGGTTCCCACCACCTGGGGAGGGCCCGCTGTTCCTCCTCCTCTTCCTCCCCCTGGGTGCCCTCCGCACCCCCCCACTCTCTTCCCAGTGGGGGAGCTGCCATGGCCCAGTTCGGCCTGCTCTTCTCCACCCCTGCGTGTGCATCCCAGGGTCTCAACTCCTGCTACATATTGTGAGCCCAGATTCCACCTCCAACCTCTGCCTTCTCCCCCAAGGGCCATCCCTACCTGTCATTTGGGCCTTTCAGACGCAGCACGTCCTGAAATCCACCCTTGTCTCCCAAGCCCTGTCCAGAAACCTGCTGTTTCCTAGACAAGCCCCTCACTCACCCAGGTCGGACCCAAACCACAGCCCATCCTCTACCATACTACAGGACGCCAGTGGGAAACTGTGCCGCTGCCCGCCTGGGGCACCTCTAGCAGCCACGGCAGAACAGGCACCTCCTGCCCGTGTCTTCCCCGACCGCGTCGAACACAGCCCCTGCCTCTTCTGTGTCCCTCCAATCCGTTCGGCACAGCGACCGCGGGAAGACGAGGTCCCTGCAGCCCGGCCCCTACTGGACTTGCTGAGTTGAAGGGCGGTCGCTCTGTTCCAGTGCCCTGCTCTCCCTGTTCCCTCTGCTGGAACGCTCTTCCCCACACCCCTGTGCTCTGCTCGTCAGAAGAGCTGCTGAGCCCTCCCCCTGCTCTCCGTCCCAACGTCTCCTCAGGCAGCTCCTTCCAGTCCTCACCCTGTTGTATTGTACGCCTTTCATCTTCATGGCATCTCTGACCAGCACTTTATTTACTACCCGATGTCCCTGCAGGCCTCCAGAAGGGAAGCCAGGGTCTTCTGTCCACCGCGGTGTCTGCAAGGACGGAAGAATTGGTGGCAAATGGAAAATATCTCATAGAAATATACACGGTCAGCGGCAGTGATGTAAACCAAAGAAACGCACACATTGGGCGTGAGATGGTGGACAGTCCTCGGGCAGGGTCTCCATGCAGGTTCAGCCCATGCTTGCTGCACTTGACAATCCCGGCAGGGGCCGAAAGAGATGTTTCCATGGCGCCCATGCCGTGGCCCTGCCCCCAACCCCCGAGAGCCCACTCCTCTAGCTCCCGGGCCACCTCCCTGCAGCTCCCCCTCGGGCCTCCACCTGGGACGCTGTGCTCACGCCTGCTTGAGCTTGACCGACTCGGATATCCCTGCCACACGGGATCCTGCCCTGGCCTCTGGAACACACGAACACCGCCAGCCCCTCTCCAGGCGCCGTTCCTTGACACTGCTCACTTCTGCAACACGCATCAGACAGCAGATGGTGTTACAGAGTTTGCTGACTGCTTGCCTGCACCCTCCCCGGGCGAGCCGGCTAGGTTCCTGGATGTGCCCTGAGTGCCTGGCAGGGGCTCAGTGTGTTTACTGAGTGCCGGAAGGATCCCAGATGCCCTCAGTGAGGTGGACGGCTTCATCTGCGTCTCCTGGATGAAGAAACGAGGCTCGGAAAGGTGGAGGACGCCCGAGATCACCTGGTCAGGACATGAGGCAGGATTTCTCCCAGCGGCTGGTTCTAACCCCTGTGCGGAGTGACATGCAGAAGACACGCAACCTAAGGGCCTACTCTGAGCTATGAAGGGTGCACAGCTCACGGGGAGGGATCGTTCAGGGGAAGGAACTGGGGCTAAGCGGCACAGACTGATCTGATGCTGTGTGCTAGCCATTTCTAGGCTCCACATTTTATCTGGGGTAGAACCGCCCTGGGCAGAGCCATGAGCGCCAGATTCCCAGCACTCAGCTGCTGGCTCCCCAGCTGGGCACAGCAAAAGGAGGGTGTGGACGCGCAGACCCATGCCAGCACCGGAGCCCAGCCTACCTTGGGCGGATCCTTGGTCCCTCCCTGGGGGAATGGCCCCTTAGAGCCGCGGAGCCGGGCTGGCCGGTGCTCCTGAGGTCCGAGGTGTGCGTGAATCCTGCTAACGGTGAGTCTGCTCAAGTCCGAAGGGGGTGGCCCCACAGAAGACCTCTGGGTGGCCCTGCCTGTTTCTGTCATTTGGGGGGAATACTCACTGTTCACAAAAAGCTCCACTCCTTCGCTTTGGTGCATCTCCTGCTAAAGTCAGAATCCAGGCGTCTGGCAAATGGCGGCTCCCAGTAACCCCGCTGGTCAGGACTGATTATGGAGTTTATGGGAAATGGGAGGCGCCCAGGCCCACTGACCGAGAACACACAGGTGAGGGTCCAGATTCCTCAAGTCCATTTGCTCTCTCCCCCTCTGTTCGGCCAGGCCACTCTCTTTGGGCGAACTGGTTTTCTTTCTGCTTGGCCTCAAACAGCGATCTGCACTCAGGCGCCCCTGTGGGACACGGAATCTTTCCTTTGCCTCCTCTCCCGCGGGAGAGGCCAGCTTCAGCGAGGAGCAGGGGATGCAGCAGGGTTGGTACCCATCGGGCCTGCTCAGGGACCGGACAGGCTTTCTCCCAAGCTCTGGAACCTGGAAGACTCGAGATGGATCCGGGAAGACCCCGCGGAGCCACTGGGCTATGTTCAGCACAGGGCAGAGGCCAAGGAGCCCTGTCTGGGGGTACGGTGGCCCCAATCCCCGCTCACCCCTCACTGCCACCGGACTTGAGAGGCCCGTAACCTCTCTGTCCGCCACAGTAGGAACATCTAACTGTACCCTCCCCTGAAGCCGGCAGTGAGCTTCCTGACCCCAGCCCCTCTGCGCATTCCCCAGCGTTGTCCTGATGCTCAGAAGGGCCATACAGCGGGCAGCCTTTCTTAAACTGTGAAACTCCCAAAATGGGCTTCATCCCAAGAAAGCCCGGCGTCCCGGAGTGGATGAGGCTTGGGGGGGGGGGGAGGGGGAGGGGTCTCTGCGGCGGCCGCGAGCCGGGCGGAGGGGAGGGGTTCTGGCGGCGAAGGGGTTGGATCCGCCAGGGTGTGGGGTGGGGAGGGTCACAGGCGGGCTCGGAGATGGAGTGGCCCGCGGCGCGCGGGAGCAGGGCTCGCCTCCTTCCGCTCCCCCCTCCCACTTCCAGCATCCGGGCGCGGCTCGGGGGTCGCGCTCGGCCCTTCCCGGCGCCCGCAGCCCCGGG
The DNA here is from genome assembly GCF_054177405.1 of Leptonychotes weddellii. Classification (NCBI taxonomy): domain Eukaryota; kingdom Metazoa; phylum Chordata; class Mammalia; order Carnivora; family Phocidae; genus Leptonychotes; species Leptonychotes weddellii. The sequence goes on from NW_027676844.1 coordinate 6,040, forward strand.
GGAGGGGGGAGCCGGGCTGGGGAGAGCGGCGGCGGGAGGAGCCCCCACACGGCCCTTTGGGCAGCCGCGCGCGCCCCGCCGCCGCCCGCGTCCCCGGCCGCCTGCTCGCCCGCCCCCGGCGCGCGTCCCCCGCGCGGGCCCCGGGTCGTCCAGGCCGCCGCGGCGCGGTGGCTCCGCAAAGCCCCCGGCCGGACGCCGAGGCCCGGGCGCGCGGAGCCGGGGCGGGGCGGGGCAGGGCGGGGCGCGCGGGCCGGGCCGGGCCGGGGGGTGTCGGATGTCACCCCCCGCGCACACCTCGGCCGGGGGGCGGGGGAGCGAACCACTGAGATGCGGAGACCTCCCCGGTCCTAGAGCGGAGCAGGAAGTGTCCCAGGGGAGGGAGCCGGAGGGCTCCGGCCTTTCCTTTCCTGCGCGTCCGGCGGGCTCCGCGGCGGCCAGGCTCGCGCGGCCCGCCACCGGGGACGCGCCGCGGCGGTGAGTGCGGCCTGCGCGGCCCGGCTCCCCGCGCGCCCCGGCCGCCCTGCCCGGAGCCGAGCGGCGGGGACGGTGCGGGCGGGGCGCAAGGCGACACAAATGCTGTTTTTCAGGCGCCTCCATTTGCTCCCACGGCTCCAGTCCCGAGCGCAGCCGCGGCTTTCTGGATGAGCCGGGGACGGAGTGGGCCGCTGCGAGGAACCGGCCCGCCTCAGGAAGGACGCCCGGGGCAGCGGGCTGGGAGGATGAGGAGCTGCTGCCGGAGACTTCCGCCGCAGCAGGAGGGATTCGAGTTAGACGCCGGGCCGGAGTTGCAGGCGGTGAGGTGGGCAGCCGGGGGCTGGCGGGACTGCGGGCGCGCTGGGGTGGCCGGGCGGGGAGGCGCGAGAGGCTGGCCCCTCCGCCCGGCCTGGCGCGCCACCCTCCTTCCTCTCCGCCGCTCGGGGGCCGTCCTCCCGGAGCGGCTTTCAGCACGCCCCGCCCCCTCCGGGAATGCCCCCTGGACCAACGGGAGTTCGTTCGTCGGGCATCTGCTGCCGAGCCGCCTGCGTGCCAGGTGCCCGGGTGACAAAGAGGGACCGGCTGCGTGCTCGGGGCTGATCCGCAGCGCCTGGAGCGCTGCGGGCGCGGCGCGAGGCTCCCAGCCCGGGGGCCGCCCTGAGCCCCTGGGGGCCGTGCCGGGGGGCGGTGGCCGAGCCGCTGGAAGGGGGCGGCCAGGCGCGCTGGGACGGCGCTCCAGCTGCTGGCGCGGACACGCTCAGAGGGCTGCGGTGAGGCCCGAGCGGCAGGCAAGGGGCCGCGTTTCCCCATGTGCCCCTCACTTTCCTGGAGTCCCCCCGCCTAGAGGCGGCGCGGCTGCTCTCTGACGTCCCTGGGGAGGTGTGCGCCCCCACCCAGCCCCTGTGCGCCGAGCGCCCCGCCTCTGTCCTGCCTGAGGAAGGGCCGTGAGCTGTGCTGTCGCGTTCACCGAGGTTTGGGGATGACCCGGGGAGGGGTGCGGGCAAGGCTGAAGGCCAGGGAGGGCGGCTCGGGACCCCAAAGTTGCACTCAGACTTCGGAGTGAGGGGCGGCGGCTGACCCGCAGCGCTGCTGCTTCTGAGTGCACAGTGACTTCTCTCTGGTGACACGCAGGGTGCGGCTGCGTCCCTCGCCTCTCCGCGTCTCTCCTCTCTCC
>NW_027676845.1:0-381 GCF_054177405.1 Leptonychotes weddellii
GTGTGATGGGGTGGCGGGGGAGGTGGCCAGAGCTGGCTGGGGAGCTGCAGAGACCTCCACCCCAGTGGGGGGAGGGTGGGGGCGGCAGGGGCCCTGGGCTTGGAGCTGAACTTACTCCCCCATCCTGAAGTCCTGGGCTTAGAGCCTGTGGAAGAGAAAAGGCCTGGGCATGAGGGCCACGGCCCCCGTACCCACAGGTGGGGGGGGCAGCCCTCAGACCAACCCTGCCCCCTGTCGCCCTGCCCCCAGCTCGGACCTCCTTGGAGGCGCTGTCTTGGGATTCCCAGGGTGAGAAGAGGAGAAAGTGTTCCCAAAATGTCCCGGGCGGGGCCTGGGTTGCTGCAGCTGTCCCGGGGGGGGGGGGGGGGTTGGCGGGCCAGC
>NW_027676846.1:0-381 GCF_054177405.1 Leptonychotes weddellii
CTGTACTTTGTCAGTTACTGATTGTTTAAATTCCTGTTGGGGAGGTGGACTATCTATGGTCATCCCAATGGGGCTTCTCATGCCTTTTCTGATTTTTCATTATATTAATAATTCTAACATGTTCTCTCTCGTGCTCTGTTCCCTCCTATTGTTGAGATATATGCAAGCAGATCCTGTTCCTTCACCCAGCCAACAGATCATGCTTACTACTAAAAACAAATTCATCCCAATATCCCCTCTGGACTCTATGACAATGGCCTATGAAAGTTACATGTAGGGACAGATAGTGACCAATTTCAGTCCTTAGGTAGGGAAGTGTCTACGACTCCTGTCACCATAAAGAAGTTACACAAGATGACCCCTTCATCCTTCAACAGCCTT
>NW_027676847.1:0-381 GCF_054177405.1 Leptonychotes weddellii
CTGCCCAGCTCCCTGCTGGAAGACATGTTTGCCCGTAAGGAGCCAGATGTGGGCATTGCTGCCTCACTGCCTCTGGTGAGGAGGCTGAGTCTTGGGCGGGTGCAGTACCCATTCTTGGACACCCAGCATAGCTAGGCTGTGGCTGTCCTTACCCCACAGCCTGAAGTGTTCGTCCCCTGCCAGGAGGGACAAGCTCAGGTGCCTGGGCCCACTGACGGCTCAGCCACTGAGTGTGGTATCACTCAGAGAGAAGCTAGCCATTGTCTTCGCTGCCAGCTCTAGAGCCCTTGGCTTAGGAGATGCCTACAGGGAGACATGGGCCTTAAAAGAGATCTCCCCATCTCATCCCAGAGGAACTGACTTCATTAGCAGCAAACCCGG
>NW_027676848.1:0-381 GCF_054177405.1 Leptonychotes weddellii
CTGGGTGGCTCAGTTGGTTAAGCGACTGCCTTCGGCTCAGGTCATGATCCCGGAGTCCGTGGATCGAGTCCCGCATCGGGCTCCCTGCTCGGCAGGGAGTCTGCTTCTCCCTCTGACCCTCTCCCCTCTCATGTGCTCTCTCTCTCATTCTCTCTCTCAAATAAATAAATAAAAAATCTTTAAAAAAAAAAAAAAAAAACCACAATGAGATACCACCTCACACCAGTCAGAATGGCTAAAATGAACAAGACAGGAAACAACAGATGTTGGCGAGGATGTGGAAAAAGGGGAACCCTCTTACACTGCTGTTGGGAATGCAAGCTGGTATAGCCACTCTGGAAAACAGTATGGAGGTTCCTCAAGAAGTTGAAAATAGAGCTA
>NW_027676849.1:0-381 GCF_054177405.1 Leptonychotes weddellii
AAAAAAAAAAAAACAACTGAGGGTTCTAGAGGGGAGGAGGGTGGGAGGATGGGTTAGCCTGGTGATGGGTATTAAAGAAGGCACGTTCTGCATAGAGCACTGGGTGTTATACACAAACAATGAATCATGGAACACTCCATCAAAAACTAATGATGTAATGTATGGTGATTAACATAACAATAAAAAATTAAAAAAAAAAAGATGGACTTGGCTCTGTGGCTAAGAAAACAGAAATGAGGCCTGGGGATTGAGGGTGTCTGTGAGGGAGTGATTGCACCATGGAAGTAAGCTAGACAAGGGCAGAAGCAAAAGGAGGGAGAGAGAAGTCTGGTGGACAGTGAGTGATTGGTAAGGTTAATGAATAGGAAGTTGTAAAGTCAA
>NW_027676850.1:0-381 GCF_054177405.1 Leptonychotes weddellii
GCCTGGGTGGCTCAGTTGGTTAAGCGACTGCCTTCGGCTCAGGTCATGATCCTGGAGTCCCGGGATCGAGTCCCGCATCGGGCTCCCTGCTCGGCAGGGAGTCTGCTTCTCCCTCTGACCCTCCTCCCTCTCATGCTCTCTGTCTCTCACTCTCTCACTCTCAAATAAATAAATAAAATCTTAAAAAAAAAAAAAAAAAGAGGTGAGGAGAGAGAACAGAGGCAGGTTTGGGGCCTGATGCCAGGGCAGAAGAGACAGTCTTTGTGGGTACCCCCACAGGCCTCTAGCTATAGAAATGCAGTTAGGGGGTCTGAAGCAGAGAACGGACAGTCTTGTCAAGAAACTAGACGATGTGACTTGGCACTGCGTGCGCACCCAGAG
>NW_027676851.1:0-381 GCF_054177405.1 Leptonychotes weddellii
GTGAGAGTGCGCGGAGCGGGGGCCCAGGGCTGCCAGACTCCACGGCTCAGCCCAACCCTGCCCCTCACCAGGGTCACAACACAAGAACTGGCAGTTAAATATGGACCGCAAACCAGGTTGGGGTCTGCAAGACACTTAATGTGAACCAGAAAACTCTTACATGAATGCCTATTTGATGACATAGGTAAAACACAGTCCTAGTAGAAAACTGGGAGACAAAAGCATAGAAAAAGTATAGAAAAGAAAAGTGGCCTGTAATGATCATTACCACTCAGGAAGTCTATTCCCCCACATTTTCCCGTGTTTGGAAGCATTTATGAGGAATATATGTTTGCTATGGGAGAGTAAGACTTTCATATACAGTGTCATGTATTACTTTCC
>NW_027676852.1:0-381 GCF_054177405.1 Leptonychotes weddellii
CCTGGGTGGCTCAGTTGGTTAAGCGACTGCTTTCGGCTCAGGTCATGATCCTGGAGTCCCGGGATCGAGTCCCACATCGGGCTCCCTGCTCGGCGGGGAGTCTGCTTCTCCCTCTGACCCTCCTCCCTCTCATGCTCTCTGTATCTCATTCTCTCTGTCTCAAATAAATAAATAAAATCTTTAAAAAAAAAAAAAAAAAGATGGCAGTGTAGGACTATGGAGAACTCATCTCCTCCCAGGGACACAACAGAACTATAGTTACATATGCAACAATTCTCTCTGAAAAATATCTGAAAACTAGCTGAACAGCTTCTCCACAACAAAGGGTAAAAAGACCACATCAAGATAGGTGAGGCAGTAATGGAACATCACCAAAAAACC
>NW_027676853.1:0-381 GCF_054177405.1 Leptonychotes weddellii
TTTGTTTCCTGCAATTAAGAATTCCTCATATCAGTGAGATCATATGATACATGTCTTTCTCTGTTTGACTTATTTCACTCAACATAATACCCTCGAGGGTAAAGGTTCTTAAATCTTAACTTCCTGACTTCCCACAAAATTAGGTGGTTTGGGGAAGGAAAGACAGAGGAAGTTAGAAGATGAAAAAAAAAAATCAGATAGTCACTAGCTTTGGTGCTGAATTCATAGTGACAGGCTCTCTGGCCAACAGCAGCAGCTACCCACAGGACAGAGGTCTGAAATGGAGAGACAGGCATGGGAACACATACACACACACAGCTTCATGATATGTAAATTCATGAGATTTATAAAATTGCCAACAGAGAATGCATATAAAGAGAA
>NW_027676854.1:0-381 GCF_054177405.1 Leptonychotes weddellii
GAAATTATGTATACACACATACACACACACATATATATATATATTAAAGATTTTATTTATTTGAGAGAGAGAGCACAAGCTGGGGGAGGGAGAGAGGGAGAGGGATAAGCAGACTCCCCACTGAGCATGGAGCCCGATGCATTTCTTGATCCCAGGACCCCAAGATCATGACTGAGCCAAAGGCAGATAGATGCTTAACCGACTGAGCCACACAGGCACCCCCATACATCTTCTTTATCTATTCATCTATGGATGGACACTTGGGTTGCTTCCATATCTTGGGTTCTATAAATAATGTTGCAATAAACACAGAGGTGCATGTCTCTTTTCAACTTAAGAGTTTTCTAACCTCATGATTTTATTTTATTTATTTATTTATTT
>NW_027676855.1:0-14713 GCF_054177405.1 Leptonychotes weddellii
TGATGGGTATTGAGGAGGGCACATTCTGCATGGAGCACTTGGTGTTATGCACAAACAATGAATCATGGAACACTACATCTAAAACTAATGATGTAATGTATGGGGATTAACATAAGAATAAAAAAAAAAGAAAAGAAAAGGTGAAATAAAGACATTTTCAGACATACAAAAGCTGAAAAAAACAAAATCAGCAGGCCTATACTACAAGAAATGTTAAAAGACATTCTTCAAGCAGAACAAAAATGATATCAGGTAGAAACATGGGCCCACACAAAGCAATGATAGTATTGGAAATGGTAACTGAATTTATAGCTTTATTTTAAAAGGTAATTGAGTATACAAAAAATAATAACAATGTAGTATGGGGCTTATAACATATGTAAAAGTAAAATATATGACAACATTAGCATAAAAGCCAGGAGGAGAGAAATGGAAATGTACTATTGTAAGGTTTGTACACTCAAAGTGGTATAATGTCATCTGAAGGTAGACTGCAATGTTAAAGATTTATATTACTAACCTGAAAGCAACTATTAAAATAACAAAGCATTATAGATAAAAAGTGAACAAAGAAGATAAAATGGAATCATAAAATGTAATCCAAAGGAAAGCAGGAAAAGCAGGAAAAACGGAACAGAGATGGAATGAATAGAAAACAAATAGGAAGATGATAGATTTAAACCTACATCAATAATCATACTAGGGCGCCTGGGTGGCTCAGTTGGTTAAGCGACTGCCTTCGGCTCAGGTCATGATCCTGGAGTCCCGGGATCGAGTCCCGCATCGGGCTCCCTGCTCAGCGGGGAGTCTGCTTCTCCCTCTCCCGCTCCCCCCTCTTGTGCTCTTTCTCTCACTCTCTCTCTCAAATAAATAAATAAAATCTTAAAAAAAAAAAAAATCATACTAAACAAAGGGGTCCAAACACTATAATTAAAAGATAGAGATTGTTACATTGAATAAAAAAGGAAGACTCAGCTGTATGCTGCCTATACAAACCCACTTTATTTATCTTTATTTATTTATTTATTTATTTATTTATTTATTTATTTATTTATTTTTGAGAGAGAGAGAGAGAAAGTGATCAAGAGAGAGCTAGAGAATCTTAAGCAGATTTCCTGCCCAGCAAGGAGCCAGACAAGGGGCTCAATCCCACAGCCCTGAGATCATGACCTGAGCCAAAATCAAGAGTCAGATGCTCAACCGACTGAACCACCAGGTGCCCCCAAATCCACTTGAAATATAAAAAATGAAATAAATAAAAATAGAAAGATCAAAAAAGATATACTATGCTAATACTAATCAAAAGAAAAGTAGAATAGTTATATCAATGTGAGACAAAGTAAATTTTAAACCAAACTACGACTAGAAGAATGAAGATTATTTCATCAGGATAAAGAGGTCAGTTTATGAGGAAGAGGACACAACAATCCTAAATGATTGTATACCTAATAACAGAGTTTTAGAAAACTTGAAACAAAATCTAAAGTAGAAAGGAAACCTTAATAGCCAATACACCTATTAACATAATTAAATTTAAAGTTAAAAGCCTTCCCATAAAGACAATCTAAAAACATACCCATAGATATATGAACAACTGATTTTTGACAAAAGTGCAAAGGCAATTCAGTAGAGAAAGAATAGTCTTGTCAACAAATTGTGCTGGAACAATTAGATATTCACATGTAAAAAAAAAATGAACTTTGATATACACCTTACACCATATAAAAATTAACTCAAAACGTTTACTGTCCTAAGTGTAAAACCCAAAACTATAAAATTTCTAGACAAAACCATAGCGGAAAATCTTTGTAACCTTGAGTTAGGCAAAGGTGCCTTAGGTATGACACCAAGATCACTACTCAGAAAAGAAAAAATTGAAAACTTGGACTTGACCAAAACTTAAAACTTCTGATTTTATAAGACCTTGTTAAAAGAATGAAGACAAGCTGTAGTCTGGGAGCAATATTTTCAAATCACACATCTGATAATGAAGTTGTATCTGTAATAAAGAACTCCCAAAACTCTATAATAAGAAAATACTCAAGGCGTACCTTGGTGGCTCAGTCAGTTAAGCGTCCTATTCTTGATTTTGGCTCAGGTCATCCTCTCAGGGTTGTGAGATCAAGTCCCACATTGGGTTGCATGCTGGGTGTAGAGCCTGCTTAAGATTCTCTCTCTCCCTCTTTCCCTCCCCTTCCTTCCCCTTTCCTCTACCCCACCCCCAACCCCTCCCACTTGCACTCTCAGGGCTCTATCTCAGAAAGAAAGAAAGAAAGAAAGAGAGAGAGAGAGAGGGAGGGAGGGAGGAAGGAAGGAAAGCGAAGCAACCTCCCCAAAACTGGGCAAAAAACTTGAACAGACACTGCATCAAAGAAGATACATGAATGTCAGATAAGCACATGGAAAGATGATCCACATCATCAGTAAAAAGGGAATACAAATTAAAACAACAATGAGATGCCACTATACAACAATTAGAATGGTTAAAATTAGGAATACTGAGCATACCAAGCATTGAGGAAGACACAGAATGGCTGGAGCTCCCAGACACTGCTGCAGGGAGTAGAAAGTGGTACAACCACACTGGAAAACTTGGCATTCTCTTTAAAAGTTAAAGATATACCTACCACCCAATCCAGTCATTCCACTCTCTCTCTCTCTCTCTCTCTCTCCAAGAGAAATGAAAACATATGCCTATATGAAGATTCATACACGAATGCTAGAGCAACTTTATTTGTAATAGCCTCATATCTATCAGGTGAATGGACAAGCAACTGTAATATATCCATACAATGGAATGTTACTCAGCAATAAAAATGAATGAACTATTGATACATGATACAACATGGGTTAATATGATTGTGTCGAGCGAAAAAAAAAACAGATTTAAAAAAAAACGAGGACATGCTGTATGATTATATTCACATAAACTTCTAGAAAATGCAAATAATAGGTAGTGACAGAAAGCAAATCTATCACAGAGCATCCCCTGCTCCTTGGGGACTGGAAGGAGCAGGAGAGTATGATGACAGAGGGGCATGAGGAAACTTTTGGGGTGAAGGATTTATTCATTATTTTCACGATGCTGCTGATATCACAGTTGTATCTAAGCCAACACATATAAAATTGTACACTTGAACATGTGTAGTTCATTGTATTTCATTTCTACCTCAGTTAAAGCTGTTAAAAACAATGAGCGCTACAGTGAGGAGAGGCTAGTATTAGCTCCTACTGGGTATCTAGCAGAACAGCCAAGCCAGACACCAGTAACCACCACAAAGAAGCCAGTCTGAGCCTCCTTCCGGTCAGGGAGACATTCCTCGCCTCCCACTTATGATCTCTGTGACTCATATCTGGGTGGGAGAACTGCAGGAAAATTTTTAAGCCGGTAAAACCAAAGCAAGAAATGCCAGTGAAGGCCAAATTAGCTGTCACACCTTATCTGGAAGGCGGTTTGACTTGCTCACCCCCTCCCTGACCACCCACTTCCTCCAGCAGATAGCAAAGAAGCCCATTCTAGGACGAGAGGTCTGGCCTCTCTGCCTGCTCGAGAATTTTGCTTTCTTCTTCCTGCAAACTGCAAACCGTTCTCCAAAAACACACAAAATCATGATAAAAGGCAGCAGTGTGGCCTCACACCGGGCTTTAATGGGCAAATTTGTATGAACAAGGGCAAAATGAAGGACAGCAAGTAAAACACTGAATTAAAAGCCACTTAACTTAAGAATTCAATAGCATCCACTTAACTAATAAATAGTATTCCTCTTTGCCATTGATCGACTCAGGATTGTAATGAAGAGTTCCAGGGGCAACAGCAGAATGTCTTAATTCATGGTATAAACGTCACCAACTCTTGGGTTCCTAAGATTGAATGTGACGGAGAAGAGCAGCATGGAGAGCCCGCAGGAATTAATTCTTGGAACATCCCTGCGGGGTCAGCATTATTATACCCTGCTTCTAGGTGGATTTAATATCTCGAGTGCTGGGCAGGGTGCCGTTTGCCCGGGGGGGGGGGCTCCGTAATCATTATTAAGTGATGATGGGGTACTGGGACTGGAGCTGGAGCTCACACTAGATCGGCTGTCTTATTTATTTCCAAGTTAAGAGACTGAACAAATGTAGTGTTGTTATTATCATGGTGATGATTATTGCCGTAGTGTATAATAACAGCCCAGAGCTGCCAGAGCTATGTGGCAAGGAGAGCATTAAGTCACAGGCTGCAGAGAGCTGCCTTCTCACAGGACAGTGTTTTGCAAAGTAAGAGTTCATTTGAAGGATGCCTCAGATGCCTACCCTAGACTCCCACCCAGCAGTTCTGCCTGGCTTGCAAACAGACCCTGGCTTCTCACTGCCACTTCTCCTTGGAAAGTGAATGTCAAGTGGCTTCAGTCTGAGCCTGACGGCCTCCCTAAACACTGCCCTAAGCAGGACACGGTGGTCCTGAAAAGGCATTTGGGAGGGGGTGGCCACCCTGAATCTTCCAAATTGTCATAAAGGTCTATTTCCTGCACCAAATGGGAGAGAATGCTTTGGACCAGTGTCATCTCAGGTTTGGGTGAGTGGGGGTAAGGCCGAATGGCCGGAAGGAAGGTACAGAGGGAACAAAGGTGGTTTTCTCTCTCCTTGGGCACATTTGGGGTGTGTCTGTTCACAGGGCTGGGATTCCTATCCCGGGAAAGTCCCACAGGCGTGTGAAAGAGCGTGAACACGGACAAGAATCTAAGATAGCCTTACAAACATTTTACATGATGGTCTCAGTTCACACTTGAGAAAATCGAAGCTCAGAAGGACAAAATGACCAGCTCAAGGCTACCCAGCTGGAGGAGGGCAGAGCTGGATGTGGGCTCCCCGGGTCCCTGTCTTAGGGTCCCTTCAGTCACATCATGGTTCCAGTCCCTTGGTAGGGTAGTAAAGCTAAAGGATGAGACACCTGAGAGGCGACAAGCAACAGGTGTGTCTTGACCATTTACCGTGTCTCTACTCTATGGACAGGCACTATGGAAACTCCAGGGCAAAGTCTTAGTGACCTGCCCTCAGAGAGTTTACTTTCTCACTGAGGAGGTAAGGCTTACTCCCAGGGAACCCTCCAAGAGAAACATCAGGCAGTATATAAAATCAGGAATCACACCGATCATGTGAAAATGCTAAGAGATGGCACCAGAAGTACCTTTTTTAGGGTGAGTCCTACAGATCTACCTCATAAATAAGTAACTCCGAAATAACATGACTCAGCCTTTCTTTTCCCTTGGATGTATTCAACAGAGAGGGACACCAACCCATCTTGCAGTAGAAGATGCAAGTCCCTCTCACTGCATGCCGCTAGCTTTTGTTTCTAGGAATATAGCGCCGGCCTGGGGGGAGCTTCAGGCTCCACCAAGGCCAAGCCCCCAGAGCACATCCCGGAACACTCACAAGGCCTGTCAGTGCCCCCCAGCCCGCCTCTGCTGGTGCAGAACCTACTAGCTGGTCTCCCTGGAGAGCTGTCCACCTCGGCAGTGCCTTCCCAGTCCTCCTGTGGCACAGCTGTCACCCCACACACCCACTGGGAAGTGCTCTGTGCCCCACGCATGGGTCACCTCCACCTGGCCTGGCCCACGCTTTCTTCTACCCTGTGCTCTGGCCTGACTCGATCCCTCGCCATCCCACAAACACAGTGCTTGGAAGATGCTTTCCCCCATCTTGCAAGTCCTTCTTGTCTCTCCATCTTGCTAAATCTTACCTGTTCTTTGGGACTGTCCTCCATGCCCAGACTGCCACAGTTCCAATGGCCCTCTGTCCCCTGGGTCCCTAGGACCCTTGCAAGTAGTACCACTCACACGGCCCAGCATCACACCATATTTGGCTCTGCATCCACACCCCCGAGTCACCAGAGTTAAGGACTAGGGGACTGGAACAGACACAAAGGTAACTTAGTTGCTCCCTCCTCTTTTTCAGATGGAGGAATAAAGAAACTTCAAAAATGGACAGAAGGCATGCAGCTGAGCTCTACGGCAACCTTCAAATGACCCTCCTGCCCTCCCCTTCCGTCTCCCCCTGCAGAGTCCTGAGGGGGTGAGCAGGGCAGCAGCACTGGTGGGCTGTCTGTGCTCTAGCCACTGAGGGACTGTGCCTCTTCAGTCCCAGGGCTCCTGGGTGACCATAAAGCTACCAAAAAAACTCAGCCAAAGGGAGCAAGGGACATAAACAGACAATAGGCAAGAGGAAATCCAAGTAAACCAACATACAAATAAGACATCAAAGATATGCAAATTAAACCGCTCAAGCCCCCCCCAATGCAAGGTAAGGCAATAATGTACCATTTTACACCTATAAATTAGCACAAAACAGAGAATCAATAAATCAAATGCTGTAGGACTGTGGGGAATCGAGAGCATCCAGACATGGCTAACGGCATTCAGATCTGGTGCATTTGAGGAAAATATTTAGCAAAGCGTATTAAGACCCACAGAGATCTTGGTGCCCTATCACCGAGCAATCCCACCGCTGGGATTTCATCCTCAAGGAGTGAATGGAAATCTGCAGCCCCACACTTGCTGAGTCAGCACTGCTTTAGGCCAGTGTGTGGGTGACATCCCTACAGTCAATTAATGAGCCAGTCTTTGTCCGACAGAACATTAGCTGGCCTGGCTAACATCAATTACAATCGAAGGCTGAGCTGTAATCATGGGACGAATCAGGCTGAGCTGCTCATTGTTTAAAATGACCACAGAATCAAATCACCTGTATGAAGAGAACTGGGATAAATCAGAGAGAAACAAAGGAAGGAGCATTTGCCGCATGGCCCTTCCCACGGCTGGCCCTGTCACACCACTGGGAAGCCACAGCCCCACTCCCCCAGCTCGGCTTGACCAAGGACCTTCTGGGGTCTTCTTCTGAGTGGCTGGGTTCCAGCTGTCAGACACGATCCTCCTGGTTTACAGAGGGCGTGAAACAGCTTTTCCATGTGCCGGCAAGCGGTGCTTCGAGAAGCTGGCTGCTGCGGTTGGGCTGAGGGAAGCCGGGGAGGGCTACCAGCAAGTCACCATGGCAACAGTCTCCCTGGCATCACCCTCCCCTAACCCGGCCATCCCCCACTAACTGGTCTGCTCACGCGGGGACCATGACTAACTGTTTCTCCTTGTGCCAGACTCTCCCCACGGGCTCGTGTCCGGGAGCGAGCCACAGGGGCGGCCTGGAACCCGCTACCTGCACAGAAGGCTTCGAAAAGCACTCTCCACCTGTTCCCTCAGTTCAGCCCACCAGCAGAACAAGGAGGAAGGCCAGGGCACAGAGGACAACCAGACCAGCCCCTGGGGGAGCTCAAAGAGGAACCAGACCCACCTCTCTCGGGGAGGGACCTGCCTTCCAGGCCTGGTGGCACCAAATACCGCTGTGTGACCTGGGCCTCTCACTTAACCTCTCTGGTTGAGGGGACAGGGGAGGACTAGACCAGAGCTGGAGTTTGTAGGTTTTCAGGTTAAACGGACGTGTGTAAACATAAAAACGGGTGTTCTGACATACGGTTGCCAGGTTTGCCATGGTTATGACATTGGAAAGCACCTACTGTCTACTCTCTGTCCACCATAAACCCTCCCAGATTACCATCGTTTCCTCAAAGAGAGAACACTCCCCCTCCCCCAAAGTAGGAGGGGCATGATCTCAAAATAAAGAATAATCCTTTAATTGGATAAATTGAGCTTCATAGAAATTGTCTTTTAATTTTTTCTCGCTTGCCTTCAGACCGGTGAACACTTCAGTGATCACTCGTAGGAACCCGAGGGCTGGTGTCTGGGGACCTCTGAAGGGTCAGTGACTCTGGAGAAAGTGGCACAGGGGACATCGCTGTCCCAGAAGCAAACCTGAATTCCCAATGAGCGGGCCATTGGCAGCAAAAAGCCAATTGCACCATCCTCCGCAGTTTCTCCAGGTTACCCTCTTCTCTCGGGGAGTCAGTATCAATGTTCGAAAGGGCTCCTGGCCCAGAGTGCAGCCCCAACCTGCACCCCACCCCTGCAGGGCCCTGAGGTCCTGAGTTGACCTTGTGCACTTTGTGAAGGACAGAACGCTAGGGACTCTGGTTCGTGGTAAAGCCATGAACCCATCTCTGGCTTCCTGTGAGGTGCAGGTGACCCTGGCCCCTTCTAACACACTGGGACTCCAACTTGCACAGGCATCAGAACAACCTGGAGGGCCTATTCAGATTCCTAAACCCGACTTGGAATTTCTGATTCCGATTCCCTGTTCCTGGGGTAGGACCTAAGAATTTGGATTCCCAACAAGCTCCCAGCAAGTTGAAGCTGATGCTACTGTTCTGGAAGCCCCATTTTGAGAACCACAACTTCGAGCTGGTCTTTCCTGGGAGCTCTTCAACCTGCCACAAGGCATCTGGAAGGCGGAGGTGGGGCCAGAAAGGGGCAGTGGGCTGGGACCAAAAGAAGAGGGTGAAGCCAGGGTGAGGGAGTGCCAATGCAAATGTGGAAGTCTGGTGGAAGCTTGACAGTTCCCGAGGCTACAGAATTTCTCTGCAGGGTGCCTGTAATCCCCATTCACAAAGGGAAGTCTAATTTACAACTGTGTCAGTAAACACTGAGAGGCATCCTGGTGTGAGCCTGCCTCCCACAGCCTCAAAGGGCTGGCTAGAGGCACATTGCTAGGTTAGGGGGGGCACAGAGAGGGGTGATACCTCCTCTCTCCCCCAGCTAGACAGCCCATCCACTTGCAGACCAGGCCACCAGGCTGGGTGCGGGCTGGGTGCGGGCTGGGGGCAGCTGCCCTAACCCAGGGAGGCCGGGGAGCCCACGTTTCCATTCTCAACTCCTCCCTGTCTTTTGCTGATCTGCTGTGCTCTGCTGTGCTCAGAATCTCAATCCCACCTGAATGGAACGTGCAGTTTATTCTTGCCCAGTGTCAAGGCCAAACCTGAGTTACGGTCCCTGCACTAGGAATGAGGAGGTCTGTAATGGAGGTGTAATGGACTGTTCCCCATGTGAGGGCCAAATGAGCGCAGCTGGTGAAGCACGTGGCCCAGCATCACCTGTGGCTGGGAGCCTGATAAATGACCACCGTCTTCCCTTTGATCTCATTTTGGATAAAACTGACCGTGGAAAGACATGACCTTACTTCTGCAGCTGTCCCGACAAAGATACACCTTGTGAATCTCATCACGCCAACATCAGACAAACCCCCCATGAGGGGCGCCTCCAAAATCCCATATTCCTCAAAAGGAGCCGGACCATGAGAATAAGAGAAAAGACTGAGAAACTGTCCCAACCTGCAAGGAGGTGCAACCTGTGATTCTGAACTGAAATGTCTTGAGACATTTAGCAAAACTTGATACGGGTCTGAGGATGAGAGAGTAGGAGTGTGTCCATGTTAATGTCCTGATCTTCAGGCTGTTCTGTAGGAGAATATCCTTGTTTGCAGAAAGTACACACTAGAATATTGTAGGGTGATGGGGCAGCAGGTTGACAACTTACTCTCAAATGGTTTAGGGAGGAAGGAGGTGGTTTGTGCTGTATTTGTAACTTTTTTGTAAATTTGAGATTGTTTTAAACTAAGAAAATTATTCAAAAAAATAAAAATGAAATAAAGAGAAGTTTATGTGCTTATGCTCAGAGAGGTTTAACTGGTCTGGTGGAGGCAGGACTCATTAACATGTAGGCCTTCCCATCCCAGGACAAGTCCTCTTCCCGCTGAGCCTCGGTGGGGGGCAGAGAGCATCCAGGAAGCACTTAAAAAGTACTCCGGAAAAGGAAAACATCTTGGGTTCTAGTCCCCATCCTGCCTTTAACCACAGGCAAGCCCCTTTCCTTCTTGGCACATTGGTCTCTTCATTTGTAGAATAAGCAGGTGGGGAAGGAGCCTGAGGTCCTTAAGCAGGGCTCTATCACACCTGAGATGTTTGGAAGCGGGGGTGGGGAGGGGTGGGGGGGGTGGTTTGCAAAGCATCCATGATCCCACACAGCCAAGACTTGCCCTGCATCCAAGCACCGCACAGCAACCATACTTGGTTTTGTTCACCATTTTAACAGGAGTTATTCCCCATTTTAAAAGAAACCTGGTCACAAGAGCAATGCTGCTGTCGCTGGCCAAGCCACCCACACAAGCCACCCATGTGACTATGCTCTGGGCAAGCTTCCGACCCCTGCAGAGATCTTCACTATGTCTCGTCCTGCCTGAGCACTGACTTAGTGAAATACTCACAGTTTTATCACAAGTTACTTTCATTTCTCTCTTACGTTACCATTAGCTTTACAGAATGGATTTTTAAAGACCTTATGCTTAGGTAGGTTTATACGTATTCATGAGTTTCACTCAGGCTATGCGATATTTGTTACCTTTGTATGGCGCTGGGTCAACAGTGGTTGAGACCTACCGTCCCGTCTAGTGGGCTCCACCTCATTCTGTTAAAGGGTTTGTACTGAGAGACATTTAAATTATTTGAGATTATCCATTTTTCACTCTTGCAAATAAGCCCGCAGTAAACATCTTGGCACCTGCCTCTTTGGTACATGATTAGTTTCTAACGTGGGTCAAATTAGATCAATGTACAAGGTCAGTTCCTTCTGGCCAAGCCCCCTCCACCGCTCACCAGCGACTCCCCTCAGCACCGCAGACACTAACATGATGGGAACACTTCTCTTTTCCTTTTCTTGCCCACGCCTTTCCACTGTCGACAACTGACCAATCCCTGGCGACAACTCACCCAGTGTTAGAGAAGGCACGTGCTCACCGCTTGACAACAAGGCTACTAACACCGATCAGCAGGAATACTGCATGGCCGGGCACAATGTGCTCAGAGGCAATTTACACAATTTGAAATGCATTTTGTTCTGACGGCAAAGTCTTTTTGCAATTGGGTCTTCATGTTTATCAGTATGGTAACCAAGCCCAGAGGAACAAAGGAAACCAAATTCTCCTTCATACTCGCACTCACATTAGCTTCTCTCCAAGGGCTCTGCTGAGCACATCCGTCTGTGGTTCGCAGGTCAAAAGGTCTTTTAGATTTCCAGCTTCTGAATGTCTCTTATCTATTATGTGTGAAATGTGAGCACTTTCCACGGGACTGCATTCAAGACATAGCCACTTCAGTAGCTGGGCACAGCATCTGGCAGATATTTTCCATAGGTGGATGAGGGCACATTTGAGGTGAAATATTTGGAAATAAGAAGCCATACACTTGTTTCAAGCATTGAGTGGCCAAGTTCAACAGGACACTTTTCAGAACTACAAGCACTTTGTTCATGTATTAATTTTGTTTGACCCCATTTTGTTCATTTATTGCTTTATTCACATTTATCTAGATCTAGATCTAAAAGCCCAAAAGAAAAATTTTGCACTGGACACTTGCTAAAAATGGTAAGACAGGCTTGATTCAAGCTACTGTGGTATGGAATTGAGACCTCGGTATAAAACTGAGCACAATTCCAAATTCAACAAAGACAGCTGGGGATGTGTAGTCAAGGAGCAGAGTAAGGGGGCCAGTGGGTAGAATTTACTAAGAGAACTTGCTTACATATCAAGGGTAGGGGAATTCTTGATAAAGGCAGACCAAGGACTTAGACACCAAGGGTGGGGATGAGGAATTTGATCAGATATCAAGGGTGATCAGATATCAAGGCTCTGAAGGATTCTTTGCTAAAATTGGGCTGGGCAGACCAAGGTTCAAGGCTGGTCAAGAAGAGGCTCAGAGGAGCCTGATTGAAGCCTGGTCAAGGGGGGAGTCCTTGTGAAGACACAGATATAGATGTAGGTGTGGGTATAGCTTTAGGTAGGAATATGGATGTACAAATGGACATTGACATACATATACATACATATACATATAATCAGGCACCATGTTAGAGGCTGAGGATGAAGTGGTGGGGGAGAAAAAGGCCCTGTGTAGAAAGAGCGCAACATGAGGAGTGTCTCCGTGTTGGGTACTAATACGGTGTGAGTAGACCAGAAGCACCATGATCAAAGCATGAAACCCACAACAAAGATGTTCAAATTTCAAATTATAGGTCAACTGAAATTATGGGGACAACCAGGACCGCATCTAAAGGCTTTCAGGAGATTCCTGGGAGCTGACAGAAGGAAGCTCACAGATTGATGGTAGAAGTCACTTTGATGGGTAGATAATTCTGGCAATGTTTTATTCCTAGGGTCATTTCCTTCTGAGCCTCTGTTCTGGAGGTCTCTAGTCTACACTGGAGGTTCACTAGACTGTTTCAAAGCTGGTGAGGAAAGACCAACTGTTGTCCCAAAGATCTCACAATGGTGTCCAAAGTCAATGGCCCCCAGGGCTCAGAGCTGCCCCCCCCCCCTTACTAGTTAGGCAGTTAGGAGGAGCTTCTTAGAGAGAGCTCTCAGCTATCCCTACAGCCCTGGCCCCTTTGTCCACAATGGCGAGAAGAACCACCTTCATTCTCATGGGGAAGGGGCCAAGCTGGACCAAACTCCTTAGTAACATCCTACACCTGAACATATTTCAAAGAAACGTACCTAGATGCTTTAAGACTATCTGTGAAGAAAAACTATTTTATACAAGCAAAGAACAGTGAAACAAATTTACATATAGTTTGTAATAACTGCCCATGATATAGTAGTAAGTAAAAGCCACCAACCAAACCAAACCAAACCAGGTACATACTGGTATCTACAATATTACCTCCTATGGATATAAAAGACATTAGAAAATGTCTGGCAAGGATCCCATTCAAGAGGATGCTATATGTTCATGTTTTGTGTCAGCCACCCTGCCAACACCCCCAAATATATCTTATAGCAAAAACTAAGAGAACGTAGCCATATTTAGCAGAAGGATTTAGAAATCAAACAGGAAAGCAAGTAGTGAGAAGGGCTGATGCTGTGGGCCTGGGAAACATGGGGTCCCGCAGCAGATAGAGGCTACCGGGAGTCCAGGACCTAGGGTGTAAAGCCCTCACACCAGGCAAGGGGCCAGAGCCATTGCTTGAAACCAGGGGTAGGTGTCCATCCCCTGCTCATAGGAGGCAGCTCATTAGAGCTGCTTCTGACCACTCTCTGGGTCTACACTCCATGAAGCCAAGTACCTTGGGAAACTGGAGAACTCAGACACAACCTTACACTAGAATCTGAACCAGGCCAGCCACTGGCTCGGTGACTGGATCTGCAAAATTCCCAACATAAAAGCACATGAGAGCCATGTGATATCAGTAGAGGACCAGATACTGCCCCAAAGGCCCTAAAGAACTAGGTAGAGGCACACACAAAGTCACCATACAGCGAAGAGTGAGCACTGGGCAGAGAAAAGAAAAGTAGCCTCGTACTCAGAAGAGACTGTAAAACACAACGAAGGAGAGGAAAGGAAGGAAGACAGCCAACAAAGTCCACAATTGGAAGAAGAATGGACCCAAGAAGAAACAAAAATGATAGAAAAATCTGGAAAATAAAATGTAAAGCTTCATCCCTCAGTATCCACAAATACAGAATGACCACTGTAAAAAGAAAAAGAATTACCAAACAGTAACATAGAAACAAAATAAAAATAGCTCTACATGAAAAGGAGCCATGAAATCCTGAAAGTTAAAAGTAGGGTCACTAAAATAAAATGTAATAAATTATAAAATCTATACTGGACATCAGGCTAATATAAATTAGTGAGTTATAAGATAACATTAGGGAATTTATCTAGAATGAAACAAGGAGGGATGGAGATTTTAAAACTATAAAAGTTAATTAAGAGATACAGACAATAGGTGGATAGGGTCCAACGTGTCTTAAAGACATCCCCAAAGAGGCAAATGGAAGGCATAGTGAAAAGCAATGTTCACAAAGGTAATGGCAAAGAGTTTCCCAGCTGTGCATCAAAACTGGAGTCACCAGATTTAAAAAGTATTTTTTAGGACAAAAAAGTCATAAATAGGAAACACAAAAATAAATGCACGCCTAGACAAAAAGTAGAAACAGCGAAGAGTATGAAAAATAAAGGGAAAATCTTTTTTCTGTCTTTCCTTCCTTCGTTCTTTCTTTCTCTCTCTCTCTCTTTCTTTCTTTTTTTTTGAGAGAGAGAGGGAGAGCACACATGAGCAGGGGGAGGGGCAAAAGCAGAGGGAGAGAGCAAATCTGAGCAGGCAGCCAGACATGGGGCTGGATTCCAGTATCCCGAGATCATGACCTGAGCCAAAGGCAGACGCTTAACCGACTGAGCTGCCCAGGTGCCCCAAGATTGTATTTTTTTAAAAGGAAAGGGTAGCCTCTTAAAAATAAAGGCCCACCTAATCTACAGCTTTCAAATTAGGAGAGGAGAAAAAGTAAATAGCAGAAATGTGATGAGTCCAGCAGGAGGGAGAGAAAACAAATAAAAAATTATAAACAAACAATATGAAAAACCAGGTAGCAGAAATAGGTCTATACCAGTAATCACAAAAAATAAAACTGGATTGAAATCACCTAGTGAAATAAAGACATGCCCTCATACTGGGTAAAAAAAGAAAAAAAAATCTTGCTAAATATTGTTACAAAGACACCCAAAAGCAATTCAAAGAGATTAAAAAGAAGATGCTAGAAAAAGACACTCCAGGCAAGTCATAACGGTAAGATAGTGGATCTCACGCTGTCAGTGTCAGACCAAAGAGAGAGGGACAATCGACAGATGAATGGATAAAGAAGATGTGGTATATATACACAATGGAATATTATGCAGCCATCAAAAGGAATGAGATCTTGCCATTTGCAACGACGTGGATGGAACTGGAGGGTGTTATGCTGA